>NW_026069524.1:0-7484 GCF_014885135.2 Alexandromys fortis
GCTCATGACCATCTGTAATACCCTCTTCTGGCCTGCAGGCATACACACAGACAGAATATTGTATACATAATAAATAAATATTTAAAAAAAGAAAGAAGATAAAGAAAAAAGAAACAGGGCTGGAAAGATAAAAATCTCTTGTTATATAACCCTCACCCCTAAATTTGATCCCCAGAAACCAGAATAGAAACTCCTGAAAACCTTCCTGTGACCTCCACCTTCCACGTGGGTACCATGGTACACCTCTACCTGCATACAGACACATTGTACACATAATAATGATGATGATGATGATAATAATAATAAAGACGATGAGTAGGGGGGAACCCCAGTTTGGTAAAGTGTTCGCCTTGCAAGCAGGAGGACCTAGGCCTTAGCCCTAGAACTCACTGGGGAGGCAGAACTGAGCCTATCCCAGAGGGTCACTGATCAGCCAGCCTACCATGATTAGCAAGCTACAGGCCAGTGAAAGACCCTTTCTCAAAAATAGGATGCATGGAGCCTGTATTGGGGTAGGAGAATCTTCATGAAGAGCTGGCCATTTCGTTAAATCAGTGGGAGAGGACAGTGGCAATTAAACAGCTGTTCTAACTCTCCATAAATATAGAGCCAAGTAATGCAGCAACCTGTTAAGACCAGCCTCTAGAATAGCACGCACAGACTCCTGCCTCCTACATCTGATGCCCTGTGCCTGTGCACTGCCCCTTGAACTTGGGTTGGACCTCGTGGCTATTTCTGATAACTATGATATCCCTATCCCAAGTGATGGCATGTCACCTCCACAGTTACTTAACAAAAGGGCAATGGTTTCTGTTTGTCTCTGCATCCCAGCCTTTGCACACTCACTCTGAAAGAAGGCAACTGTCCTACTGTGGGTTACTCTATGTGTAACAACCACAGGCCTGTTTTTCTCATCTCAGTTGAGCAGATGGGGAAATTGAAGCTCAGGGTTTGAAAACTTTCAGGGTTACACAACTTGTAAGGATCAGCGGTGGAAATTTAAGCCCAGGGACCCTGACTCCAGAATATGATTGTTTTGTTTGTTTTTGTTTTTGAGACAGGGTTTCTCTGTGTAACAGCCCTAGCTGTCCTGGAACTTGCTCTGGTAGACCAGACTGGCCTTGAACTCACAGAGATCCACCTACCTCTACTGGGGTTGAAGGTGTGCACCACCACTGTCCGGCCAGACTATGATTCTTGTCATTCTTTTTAGTTTTGTTTTGTGTTTGTTTGTTTGACACAGGGTTTCCTCTGTGTAGCCCTTGCTGTGCTGGAACTTGCTCTGTAGACCAGGCTGGCCTTGAACTCACAGAGATCTGCCTGCCTCTGCCTCCTGAGTGTTGGGATTAAAGATGTGTGTCACTACCACCTGGCCAGAATGTGTTTTTATGTGACTCAAATTATTTATACTTTTGCCAATAGGTGTCAATATACTTGTATTTTGTAAAACATAAAGGTTCTGATACTAAAGAAATGGAGGCTATGAATCAAACAGCAAACAAGTTGAGGTATCTCCTGAGTTCTCTTCTGGCAGGCTCCCTGCCAAAGCTACTGTGTGTCCCCCCCATAGGAGCCTCTTCACCACAGCCGTCACCACTATGAGTTATTTTTGAGCACAGTGCAAATTAATAGTGAGGAGGCCCCAACAAAGCCATATCAACACCAAATGTGAAAAGAAAACATTGTGCAAACTTTAATCTGGTATCACCCATATAAAGGATACTAAAGATGTTTGTTGAATTCATGTATTGGGCCACATTGCTTGCAGAATATTTTCTAAAAAGCACTGACTGAAGAAAGAGTTATGCTATTTGGAAATAGACATTTGCTAGGTGTGATGGTATTTAATCCCAGCACTTAGGAGGCAGAAGCAGGCAGATTGCCTTGAGTTTGAAGCCAACCTGGTCTATACATTGAATTCCAAGCTAGCCTGAGCTATATAGTGAGAACCTGACTCAAAAAGTCAATAGTAATAGTAATAATAATAATTAATAATAATAATAGACATCTAGAGCAGAATGCTCACCTAGTATGTATGAGGTCATGGGTTGGATCCCAAGCAACAGGCACAAATATTTTTTGTTAAAATAGACACATCAGTGTCAGCCCATCTTGTTCCCCCACCTGGCTGCCTTTATCTAGAACTGATATTTGATATTAGCAACTCTAGGAGAAACATACTCATCGACCGCAGTCACCTGCTACATCAGGAAGTTAGCTTTAGTGGCGTGATTGTAAGCACAAGTTCTGGAGTCAGACTGATCCATAGACTGTAACACAGGCCAGGAACGAGCCTGCTCCGAGCTCCCTGTATCTCCCTGTATGAAAACAGTGCTCAACTCAGCAGAGTTGAGAGTCAGGGAAATTATTCCAGACAAGCACAGCACAAAAAATGCTACCAGCAGAGACTCAGCCCTCACTGTGTCTGTCTCACTGCCCAGCATCATCACCTCTGGCCTTTCCAACCAAAGGTAGACAGACTCGGAAACCATCCTTACTGCTCTCTGGCGAAAACCTCAATGGGATGCTAACTTATCTTCTTTGAGGGGGAAAGCCTGGCTTAGCAGCTGAGTTCTCTGCTTGGTAAAAAATGAAAAGTGATTTCTCTTGAAATCAGGTAGCGAGTATAATTCCAACTGTTGAACCAACGTTTAAATAGAAAACTGGCAACATTTGATGTACATATCCTTTCTCAGCAAATTCTGAGCCCTTGTTCCCCAGGACTCCAGAGAGGCCTTCCCCCTCTCTTCTGCAATTCCCCCCACACCTGATCAAGGAGCTACTGTGTGTACTGTCTGTCCTCAGTGACATCCCCGCAGTCTCCTCAAGTCCTTTACATCTTTTTTTTAATCAGTTGCATTACACCTCACTCAGCAGCTTCCCTGTCATGCAAATACACGCCCATTCTATTCTCGCCTTCAAAATTTCTTTCCCTGTCTTTCTTTATGACACGTATTTGGGGATAGTGGGGAAAATAGGAATTGTTAGTCGGCTCTCCAGTTTAAAAGCACACACATCCCACCATGACCAGCACAAAGTAGGCCCTAAATATTTGCTAAGTGAAATCCTCCTCGACTGAACTCCCCGAGGTTAAGTAGAGACAGTGCAGAGGAAAGGGAGCACCACTCTTTAATTCTCCTGGGGAAGAGGGGAAAGAAGACCATGAGCACGAAGCATCCATCTCCTGTCCATTTCACACAAAAGGACAAGCGGACTGGAGAGAATATTGGGATGCTCCTCAAACAGCTCTTAAGGGGCAAGTACCCAGCCGGGAGCCACATTTCCTGTGTCCCATGAGTGCTAGTCACGTGGTATACAAACACCCCTTACTTCCAAGTGGAGGAACTGGAAGATGAGAGCCTTGAATTCAGAACCAGGAGCTGCTTTCTGATCCCCAAGCAGATTCCTCCACAAATTGGACAAACACCTCCTACTGGAACAGCCTGATTTGGATTTCTCAACTTAGCAGGTCTAGGAGTTGGCCATTCCAAGAGCCCCAGAACTTCCCTTTTCCTCTACCTTAGTGCGGCTCTTTATTCCCACCCTCCTCCAGGCTCCAGCAGGCTAGCTGGCTGTGATGCAGGTCTCTGCTCCGAGGCTCAGCTCCCAGCGCCTTGATGAGGCATGTTTAATCTTCCACCCGGATTATTTAACCTCCGCATCCTTGTTAACAAACAGCCATTATTAACGAGATGGGAGACCACATGGGGTTGGGCATCTACAGACAATGCAAACTCCCTTGGCTTTTCTGCAAGGAAATTCACAATCCTCGGTGACTTAGCCGCTCTGACGCTCCTGCACAGAAAACTGAGCAGAACACTCATGTTCTGGACCCTTCCCCATGTACCCCCCCCCCAGGTTGGAGGAGGCATCCTCAGCAAGACAGAGTTGCCACTCTCCCTTCACTTCCTCCCTTGCTCGTTGCCCTCCCAAGGGGTTCCCACAGCGCGTTATAAATTTTACCTTTTCAGTGTGCAGGAGAGTCGAGAGGAGGCTGCGTCCCAGCTCTCGGCCTGCCCGTCCCAGAGGACACCAATTAAAGGCACTAATTGGACAGCAATACATCAAAGTCGCTCCCAGGAGTAGGTCCTCCGGAGCACCAGTAACCCGTTAGTTGGGCTTTTGTTTCAAATAGAGAAATACAGAAGAAGAAGAAAATGAAAAATAAAAAAAAAAAAAATAAACCATCCCGAGGCCAGAGCTGGAAGGCAGCACGGATTCCTCCTGTGTTCTCAGGATCCACTTGCTCTCCCTCATCCTCCAGGCTCTGCGAACAGAACGGACCAATCTTCTCTGCTCCTGTGTTCTGAGGCCACCCCAATAACTTCCCCCTAAGAGCGCCGCCTAGAAGTCTCTCTCTCTCTCTTTCTCCCCGGGACAGGCTCTTTTAGCTGGGTGAAATGAGACTCGTGGTTAGAACCCATCTCTCTGCCGGCCTCATGCCATGCCGGTCTTTCCTAAACAAGCAGCGCGTGCGGGGTGATGGGGGCGGGATAGACGGTCTGAGAAGGCACCTGTCCCCTCAAAGTCGTAACATTCCATGTGTCCTGGTAGAGGACCTCCTGACAAAGAAGGGAGACGATATGAGCCTGGCCTCTTGGGAAAAGATTATTTCAAGATTTAGAATCAGGATGAAACACTTCAGAGTGGGGAGACCTAGGCGTTGCTCTCGGGTGGGAAGACAGCGGGCTGTACAGAAGGGGGCAAATAGAGGGGCCTACGGAACCAAGAGCCCTTCAGTTTAGAAGGATGCTAAATTAAGAGGCGATTGAGCCTGCAGAGATCAAAAACTACCAGCAACCTCCACTCTGTGCACAGGACGACTTCTGCTTCTCCACCACCAAGACCACCTGGCAGAGGTGAACAGGGAAAGGCACAAGGGGAACTGAGACCTAAGCACAAACTGGGACCCCTGCAGGGGACTGTTCCTCAAGATGCGGGTTCCGGAAAACTGCCGGACTGCCTTCTGCAATACTAAGGCAAGAGCCTAAAGCAAGCAAGCAAGGGCTAGACTGAGGTGACCGCGCAGCGACAGTGACAGCTACAGCGCACGCGCCCTCAATTCCCGGCCTCACCTGGGCCCGGGAGAGGTCAGAATCTGCCTCTCTTCCTGAGCGGCTGTGGCCGCTCCCTTCTCTCCAGCTGCCAGATTGGAATGGCTGCGTTTGATTCCATTTGTTACCAACCCTGGCATTTGTTTTCCATTTTATAAACGTTTCCCTTTAAGTAATTGTCCCTGTTAACGGCGTCTACCTTTCAGCAGCCCTCACTGCGCTATAAATAATCTCGATGAAGATGTAAGGATATGACTTTCACAAGATTGGACAATTGATTCAATCTGTGACCCGCGATCGCGAATAATATCGGAAGGCTATTTAAACAGATGAAGGCCTAAATTGTCTTGCTTGTATCTGAATTAATTTCTCGTTCATCATCATTATGAAGTGATTGGTCTATTCAAGCTCTTCAGCCTGCTGGAACGGAGCAGGATTTAAATGAGATTGTAACACAATTTAAATGCTTGCCGACTTTAACGAGGCCAATTGAGCAGCTGCAATAAATACAAATATTTTTCTAAACAGCCTTGTTTTAAATAATTACTTAATGCTTTCATGTTATTTTTAAGTGGCAATCTTTCTCCCTCCTGCTCAGACTATCACAGACTTCTGTGCTGAGAAGGCAATTTTGGAAACGACTTTGTGTTTCTGTTGGTTTTGTAGATAACGTGATGGGTTTTATAGTTAGGATTTGGGGTTGTCTTTTGTTTTTGTTTTTCCCCACTCGGGTCAACATTGCCAGGGTCCCATACACTGAGTAAAGAGTGAGTTTGGCCTTGGTGTTCTCTCTACTGCACTCCAATGTTCCTGTCCCCGCAGAGCCTGGGAGGAGGGGAGCGGGGAAGAAATCTGCCGATGCATCTATTCTCTCCCGCAGACTGGCTTTAGCTGGGGACTGCGAATGAATCTGTGCAACTGCACTTACAAATGACACCCTGAAGAGTGGCATTGTTTCCGACTTGTCCTGATGACCGTCATCATCTTGAACAAATCAGAATTCCAGCATGCCCCAAAGGTGTTCCTTAAGAAGTTCAATCTTCGAGCAGTTTGGCTCTAATGCAAGTTTTCTGGTGTGAGTGGAGACAAGCTGAGGATTTCTTTGTCGGGAGCTGGGCACACAGAAAGAAAATGCTGCTGCAACTAATAGCCAAGCATGGAGATGATTAGGGCACACACACACACACACACACACACACACACACACGCACACACACCTTGCTACACTCTTTTTCTTTTCCATCCCTCACTGTGCTGGGGGAAGGTGCCTAGTCCAGGAAGCTCTTCCCACGTGGAGCACGCCATCCGTCTGGACATCTTCCACCACCGTCCACTGTGACACCCGTGCTCTCGGGAGGACATATGGCAACGGGTGTTTCCTCGGTTGGAGAATAATAGAAGCACCCGAGCAGGAGAAGCCTGGAGAACAAAGGGATCTTTTAAACTTCCATAAAAGCATTTAGGATGGAGGAGGCATACTGTGGGGTCCCAGGGCTTCCATTCGGGGCCGGGGCCGTGTCCTCTGGGTGACAGGGTGCACGATGAACCCCTTTTTCTGGCTGCCTGGGGTGTGGAGGGCTCCACGTCGAGTGATTCCTTACAGGTTTGGAGTCTAGGAAGGTGGATCTGTTATGGTGACTAGAAAAGCCATCAGTAGGACAGACCACGTGATCAAACTGTAAAGCCCCTGCCCCCCCCCCATCGCCAAAAAAAATAGTGGTAACAATGGGAAAGCTAAGCAATTCGCTATGTAACTGAGTAATTTAATGCCAGAGTTCGGGAAGTGCTGGCCGGAATCATTTCGTCTTTGAGGCTCTGCCGAGCTCATCCGCTTTATCCTGTTGTTTAAAATGAGCATTATCCCAAACATATGCAATGCAATCAGTTTGGTCACACTTACAAGAACACGCTTTAATAAGGCAATCAATCACACACTAACAAGCCAGCGACGGGCCCGGGCCTTGCGCACGCACACTTGGGTTGCAGGGTGGTGGTTAGTCTTGCGGGTCTAGGCAAACCCAAGCTGAGCATTGGACCTTGTTTTCAGATCTGCAGGTCCTGGCAGGACTCAGAAGCTGCAGGGGGAAATGAGTTGGAAGTGAAATGCTAAACTTTGTTGAGAATGATCTTGGACTCAGAGCTCCAAAGCCTGGAGGTGGGTGGAGGTGGGATGTGGGTGGGGGTGGGATGCAGATGAGGGTCGGGGTGGGTGGGGAAGGATCCAGAACCTGAAGCTCAAGGGTGCACCCTAGCCCCTGTTTGATGCACACTGCTCAGAGGCTCAGGCAAAATGAGACCACACTAGGGTTCAACTAAGACAAGATACTCAGAACTTAAAAAAAAAAAAAAAAACAGTCCCATGTTAGGGTCCTTGTCTGGTCTGTCCTGCCCCTTATACAGACAGAAATTGAAGCCAGAGATGGACAGTGT
>NW_026069525.1:0-3487 GCF_014885135.2 Alexandromys fortis
TATGACAAAGAAATGGAAAACAGATTCTAGTCTTAGAGATCATGAAATACTGACATTCATCAGGGAACCCCACTAACTATTGCTAACAGCAGGCCCATGAGGGCTCCAGTGGAACAAACATCCTGAGGAAGTGGCTGCAGGAGAGCTGAAGAGCACAGAGGAGGAGGCTAAATAAAGCAGAGGGAAAGAAAACTCCAGGCCAGGGAATGGTATCCTCACTTCCTCCTGCTCTCTTCCTTGTAACCAGCCTTCTGCTCTGTTTCTATGGACTCCATCTTTACTAAGATTTCACATGACTAGTGAGATCATGCCCTATTCTATGGCTGGTTAATGTCATGTTAAATGACTCTTGAAATACACTGGTGAGCTGTCCTGGGTCTCATGGAGGTCTGTCATGGCCAGTCACAGCAGAGCAGTGGGGCTCAACCTGTGCTCCATGATTCTGCAGCTCAGCTATGGGAAGCATGGGATTTTCCGCCCAGATGAGAAAAGGCACTAGAAAAGCTAAGACCTGCTAGCACCACGTGCCTAGACTCACAAAGGGAGACCTGAGCTCAGTTCCCAAGAGCAGTGATCCCCGGAGAATCTGATGGTGAGCATCTCCCATGCAGGCTTGTCAACTGTGGCCTCACATCCAGCCACTGTGAGGACCTGGCCTCAGTGCTCAGTGCCAGTTCCAGCCTGACTGAGCTAGACCTGCAGCTGAATGACCTGGGAGACCATGGTGTGAGGCAGCTGTGTAAGGGCCTGAGGAATCCTGCCTGCAAACTCAGAATCCTGTGGTAAGTAAAACCCTGGATTTCTATTCTAGGCAGGGGCAAAAGAAGGGACATGAGGGAGTGAAGAATACGGGATACGGAAAAGAAGTGGGAGGGGGAATGCATAGTCAGAGTGGCTCCTGACCAGCTGTGCCGCTTATACCTGAGACTTGGGCAAGTCACCATATTCTGAAAAATTCAGTTTCCTCATCTGTCAGGTGAAATGTCACACCCACCTCATGGATTCTAATGACATAAAGTGTAGGTAGCTGGGCACTGTGCAGTCATATGTATTAGCAAGGCTATTACCTTACCAGACTCCCAAGTTTGCCTTACTCCAGGACAGTGATTCAATCATTTATTCATTCATGAATACATATGTGCTTGCATCCATATCAGGACCCTCTGTGCTAAGCACTTGTCCAGGACTAGGGATACTATCACAAACAATCCTGCTAAAGCTGTGGGGGAAGAAACAGATAAAGATCGCCCACCAGCCCATGACACCATTGCCAAATTCTGCTGAACGCTATGGAGTCAACAGTATTGTGAGAATGTACTGTTGTAAGAGGGCCTGCTTTATTGGATGGCCCATGAGTGCTTTCCCTAGGCCTGATAGAGAAATAAGCTTTGATTGGGCCAACCTGGAGACAGCAGTCTGGGCAAAGGAAAAGTTGGAGAAAGCTCTAGAACAGAAAGTAGTTGAAGCCCTGGAAGGTCATTGGGTTTCACTACAGGAGCCTGAGGTGGTTCTCTGTTCAGAATCTCTATGGGGATATGGCCATGACCTCGATCTACTGGGAATGCTGGTAGTTATTCTGTGACCCCTTGTCAATATGAATCCCCTCATCTATGTCCATGTTCCCATCCCTGGGAGAGTCTCTATTTCCAGTGACTGACCTGTGGGAAGGGAGATAAAGGGCCAGCCCTTGTTTCAGCTCTGGAAAGTTCCAAAGATCTTCATGCTGGCTTCAGATCTCCCTGCACACTGACCACGTTCCACTAGGACTGTGTCATGGACACATCTCTGTCTGCTAAACCTGCTGTTCTCCATTATTTGTCCTGGATTTGTCTCAAGAATAAACTTAATAAAGCCCCTCACTTCCCATCTATAGACAGCAGAGTCAAGGATCCGGGACCCTGATGTTTCATATTTTTGTTGTGGATCCCAGGAAATATAGCTTCTTCTTGTACTTGCAGGCTGGATCTGTCCCCTCTCAGTGACCCAGTGATTATGGAGCTCAGGGCCCTGCAGGCAGAGAATCCACAGCTTCTCATCTCCAGCACATGGTAAGGAGTGGATACAGAACTCCTACTGGTCAACTCAGCCTCTATGTGGCTGGTCCATGACTGAGGTAGGACAGATATCCTGAGGTGATGGGAAAGAGAAACAGAGTCAGGAAGAAACCAGGAACCACAGAAACCAATGTCAGGAAGGCTTCTGTGTGGTGGGGAGGTTTCATTTAGCTTTCATCAAAAATAGAATCATATAACACGCCTATATAAATTCTATGATCAGAAAAAAGGATGTGAAAGGTGAGTTAGTGGTGAGTCCTCTGGGCACAGGAAGTGTGACAATGGTAGGCACCAGTAAACCAAAATACTGGAACAAGGAAAACAGAAACTACACTTTCAAAAGATCCAGAAATTCTCAGGGAACAAAAGCCACCATGGGGATCACTGTCCCAATCCTAATACTCAGACTCACATACACACAGGACTATGTGAATGTCACACACACACATTGCACTATGGGATACAGAGCCTCAGGGCTGGAAAGTCATT
This sequence comes from Alexandromys fortis, assembly GCF_014885135.2. Taxonomy (NCBI): domain Eukaryota; kingdom Metazoa; phylum Chordata; class Mammalia; order Rodentia; family Cricetidae; genus Alexandromys; species Alexandromys fortis. The sequence goes on from NW_026069525.1 coordinate 2,544, forward strand.
TTCCACCCCCAGGGGCTGTGTTGAAGCCCCATGCTCTCCCAGTTTAGTCAATTTCAGTTCATGACCATGAATTCCATCTGTGCTCAAGTTCCTACTGCCATGCCATACATGACAGGGAGGGTCTCTACATAGGATAGCGATCCATTCATTGAACAAACATTTGTGCAAGACCCGCTGTGCATCATTCACTGTTTGGGGATCTGAGGAAGCAGGATAACAAGGCAGACAGGTTCAACATTCATTATCTCAGTCCAGCAATGAGGGGATACTTGATTCCCCATAGTTCAAAGAAATTGTGCTGGGAACCCTATGAGTAAAGAGGTGGTCTGTCTGACTTCATCCAAAGCTGAGATGAGCTAAGGTGAGCTCTGAAAGATGAGAGTTGTGGGGTTGATAGGAGAAGAAAATTCAGGAAGAAACATAGGATAGGGAAGCAGAGAGTGAGCAGTTCCAATGAGGGACAGAAACCATGTGTGGATACCATCAGCTCTGCCTCAACATCACCTGAGCCCTCCACAGAAATGCAGGTTCTCAGGCCAAACTCCATCCCTGCTGACTCAGAATCTCAGATGGAACAGCTTTCTTCCGTGAGCTTTCTGATTTAGCAGCCTGTCCAGGTGACACTTTAAAGCAGGGATTTGAAAGCCACTGGTCTAGATTTGAGCAGGAAAGGGTGACATAGGAAGGTCTGGAGGGGACAGGGGCCACAGCAAGAACTATGAACCACCCTCAGAACCTTCTGCTACTCCCCAGAGGAAATAAGAGTCGTTTCAGCACCTCGGTCATGATGGAGCATCCTCACCCTTTATTTATGGTCAGCTTCTATGTAGAAAATGAACTAGAAGGGACCAGACCAGAAGCAGGGACACCTGCCAGAGGATGCTGCAGAGGATAAGAACCATGTTCACCCCATCCAGGGACAAGGATGGAGTCTGTGGAGGGGG
>NW_026069525.1:3759-5421 GCF_014885135.2 Alexandromys fortis
TGGGAGCATGGGGTGTGGGGGAAAGGGAAAGTAGAAGGGGAGTTGGAGGGGAGCAGGAAGGAGAGCTAGGAAAAATGGGATGATCAAGATGGGGGAGGGACAGAGACAGAGAACAAGGAAAGAGACATCTTGATTGAGGGAGCCATTATGGGGCTAGCAAGAATGCTTATAGATTTTCATTTAGGAGTGGGGCATTATGAGATCTCCCCCATCCACATTAGCCTGTCAGCTAGTTCTGTCACTGTGAAGATCTTGTTGAGGCAAAGATACTGCTGAGATTTCATTGGTGGATTGTCCCAGTCAAATACAAAAAACAAAAAAAACAAAAACAAATTATCTGCAACAGATGCTGTGGAGGTAGTCATCGTTTGTATTCCTGTCTTTGGCATGGAACCGTACAGGCTCTCCAATAAGAGCACCACCCCTTGCAAGACATTCCACACTTAGAAACCAGAGGGAATACTGTTTGCTTCTTTCCCAGACTTTGTGGGCTGCTGATGCCCCATTTGCAAGTCTGTGACTTGCATTTGGCTCTGTACTATAGCTCTGTGTCTCATTCCTACCTGCTATGGCCTGGGACTCATCTCCCTATCCCTGCTCACCATATTATGAGCTATCTTCTTTTATTTTTTATCATACCACGTGAGACATACTAGAAAAATCGACACTTATGGACCAGTAAGAAAGAAACAATGCAGCTGGCATGGAGGCAGGTATTATGGTGGGATAGTTGCTTAAGAAGCACAGCAGAAAGACATACACACACACACACATAGTTTATTATAAATAATATATATTAATGTATTCAATTATATGTAAATGAAAAGGATGCAGGTAGCCTGATGAGCAGTGATAAAATCTTCAGGCATGCCTCCTGCTAATACCTAGGCGAGAGAACCTGGAAAAGAGTTAGTCATGGTCCAGCACTGGGAAAAGCTGGGGAGATGAGACTGAACAACACAGACTGACCTCTGTCTGGCCTTTTCTAGAGGAATGGTGTTCATCATTTACACCATTAATGACCTTTTACCCATCTTCCCCTGTCCCTCCAGATCACAAACACATGGAACCACAGGCTACTGAAGATGACTTCTGGGGCCCTACAGGACCTGTGGCTACAGAAGTGATTGACAGAGAAAAGAATCTATACAGGTGAGTGAGCTCCGCCTAGAAAATGTGACTTTCCCAATACACTTTCCACACTTTAAAAACTATTTACATTCCTCCTTTGTCATCACTGTCACAGAAGAGTGAGTCCAGGACATGAGATTTTACCACATACATTTCCCTATCTCTATGACTCTATTTTAATTCAGACAGGACCTTGTCTTCCATAACCAGCACACCATTACCACATCAACAGAGCTGTCCTGAATCCTTCATTCCATCTAAACAGTCTGTTCTCAACTTAGCTCATTATCTGAAATGTGTAGTGGTTGTTTTATTCATGGTGTAAGCAGTATCCCTGCCATCATTATATTTGGTTTCTTCAGTTTCTTAGATTTCCCTCCAACTCCTGCTTACTAACAACCACTGTGTGCCTAGAACCTAAGAACATAAGAATGCGTACTGCAGCCCTGACCTCTGAGAATTATAGTCTCATGAGTGATGAGTGACTATACCCACAGTCACGGTATCTGACATAACCTGGATCCTCCTCCA
>NW_026069526.1:0-2648 GCF_014885135.2 Alexandromys fortis
TCTGGAATGAGGTCTGGTGCCCTCTTCTGATCTGCAGACATACACACAGACAGAATATTGTATACATAATAAATAAATAAATATTTAAAAAAAAAAAGATAAAAGAAGGGGCTGGAGAAATGGTTCAGTACTTAAGAGCACACATTGCTCTTCCAGATAACCAGTTTGGTCCCCAAGACCCTGTAACTCCACCTCCAGGTAATCCGATGCCCTCTTCCGGCCTCTACAGGTATCTGCACCTGTGGGTGCACTTGGCCAGCCCCAGAGACACACAGAAACTTAAGTAAAACTGAGTCTTTTAAAAAGAAAAAAAAAAACGTATTGAATGAGAATTTGAGCTTTAGCTCAGTGTCTGACTACTTGTCTAGTGTTGAATCCCAATCTGGCGGAAACAAAGTATCTTCACAGGTTTCTGAAAAGTCTAGGCTATCCAGCAAGACACCATCTCAAAAGCAAACAAAAATAAAAACATGTTTGGGTCCTATCATTTTTAAGAACATAGAGTTAACAGATTTAGCAAATAAAAAAGTTATTTTGTATAATACGTTCTGTGAAATATTTGGGACATATTTATACTAAAAACTGTTCTACTTGTGTGAGCTATTTGGGGAACTGGGCACCCAACTACATTTTACCCATTTAAGACATACAAAGACAAAAGCTTTGAGAATTGCCGCTTAAGCTGTGCTTCTCAAGCATGTGTGGTAACACGAATAACATCCTTTTTTTTTTATTTTGAAACAAGACTTTTTGTAGCCAAAGATGGTCTAGAACTTGCTACTTAGCCAAGGATGGCCCTAAACTACTGATCTTCCTGTCTCTACCTCCCAAGTTCTAGGATTACAGGAGTGCTAAATTTTTCTATTAGTTTTTAATGATATTTTTATTTTTGTGATTATAATCTAATTATATCATTTCCCCTCCCCTTTCCTTCATCCAAGCCTCCCATTCAACACTCCTCATTCCCAGTTCCTGCTCATCTTCAAATTCATGGCTTCTTTTTCTTTAATTATTGTTACGTGTGTCTGTGCATGCGTGCTAGGAATACATATATTCCTAAATATATAAATACAACATGTATAGGGTTTTCAGGGCTGATTACTTGGCACAGTTCTTTTTCATTTTTATTATTTATTTGGGTTTGTGTTGGGTTAGATTTTTGTTGTTTGCTTTTGGGCTCAGCTTCACTCTGTAGCCCAGGCTAGCCCGAAACTCCTGGCGATTGCCATGCCTCAGCCTCCTGCGTTGCAGTGCTGGGATTACAGGAACGATCCACCTGCCTAGCAGTAAACTCTTCTGTGGCAAGTCTACTTGTAACTCTGATTTCCGCATCCAAATGAGAAAACTAAACCCCCAAAGAAACCAAAAGAAGCTACTGACTGGGAAAGGAAGGCCTGGAGCTGCCGGCTCAGATGCCAAAATCTCAGCGCGGAGCCCTTAGGCTTCCTTTCACTGTTTTTTGAATAATGCAGGTTCCCCAAAATGGTTGGCTTTCCCGAGTTATTTGCATCTCAAATTTCCGTGAGCCGACCTCTGTTGCTCATCTGCCATCTCACAGCTGTGCTTTCTGCTATGAGTAACAGGGAAACCCAAGAGGTGAGTGTGTGTGCGCACGCGTGTGTGCGTGTAACTAGCTACCCAGAGCTGGCACAAGGGTTTAGACTCAGGGTGGACTTTCCTAACCAGTGCTACCCTGTGCTACCCTGTACCTTGTTCTGGGCTGGGAGTCCCACCATGGAGAGTGGTTCAAGGATGCCGCTCCTCACTGCTGATGGGAAGCCACCAGGAACCTAAGCTGAACCTAGATCAGCCTTGGGAGTGCACTGGAAATTTTTCCAGATTAGTTGGTGTGGGCCAACCAAAGCAAACACAAGCATTGTTATAAACCAAAGTCCTGCTTTTACATCATCATGGCCCTGGCTGCCAGGTAGATTTGATAAGCTTGGGCTCCATAACAAAAAAAAAAAAAAAAAAGTAAGGCTTGCTGTTTTTTGTTTTTGGGTTTTCTGCTTTTTAATGATTCAGTAAGAAGGGAAGGAAGAACGTGCATGCCACTATTACATGATCATCAAAGTAATAAAAAATAGAAATGGATTTGTCAGAAGTTAAGAAGAGGGGGGCTGCTTTCAGTGACCAACCAGAGAGAGGCACCCCCTCCTTCTCTTGGGAAAGATTTTCTCTACCAAAGGCAAATCGACTCTCTTCTCAGGTTTGGCTTTATGTGTGTGAGATTTTTGCCTGCATTTGTCTATGTGCACCATATGGGTGCTTGAGGAGGTCAGAGGAGGATGTGAAGTTATACGTGGTTGTGAGCCACCATGTGGGTGCTGGGAACCAAACCTGGGTCCTCTGTTAAGTGGTTGTTCCTCTTAACAACAGAGCTGCCTCTCCAGTCTCAAACCCTTCCTTCCTTCTTTCTCTTTCTTCCTTCCTTCTTCCTTTCTTTCTTCTTTGTGTGTGTTTGGTTTGATTTGGGTTTCTTTTATCATTAACTATGAGGTTCTATCAGAGGGAAAGCAAATTGGATTGTGCTAACAGCAGTTTTGTACCCAGAAGCCACGTTAGGTGGAACAAGGACGGGAGAAAGAAGCTTACGGGGAGCAGAGGCCCCAACTGGAGTCTTAATGAAGAGGAGCAAGATTAGCATC
>NW_026069526.1:5074-7797 GCF_014885135.2 Alexandromys fortis
GGAGCGGGCATGGCCTTGTTGGAGGAAGTGGGTCACTGTGGGGGCAGGCTTTGAGGTTTCCTACACTCAGGATACTACTGCCTAGTGTCTCAGCTGACTTCCTGTTGCCTTCAAGATGTAGGACTCTCAGATCTTTTTCCAGTACCATCTGCCTGCATCCAGCCATGCTCCCCACCATGATGATAATGGACTAAACCTCTGAACTGTAAGCCGCCACCCCAATGAAATGCTTTCCTTTGTAAGAGTTACCGTGATCATTGTGCCTCTTCACAGCACAGCAATAGAAACCCTAACTAAGCCGGGCGGTGGTGGCGCACGCCTTTAATCCCAGCACTCGGGAGGCAGAGGCAGGCGGATCTCTGTGAGTTCAAGACCAGCCTGGTCTACAGAGCTAGTTCCAGAACAGGCTCCAAAGCCACAGAGAAACCCTGTCTCGAAAAACCAAAAAAAAAGAAAAAAAAAAAGAAAAAAAGAAACCCTAACTAAGAATCTAAGAGCTATTTTCCCCCCAAATTCAACCTATTTGTCTGCATCTTCTTGAATTTTTTTTTTGGAAGGAGTATTGTGTGTGTGTGTGTGTGTGTGTGTGTGTGTGGTGTGTGTGTGTGTATGAGAGAGAGACTGTCATATATTTACCCCAGGCTACCTTCAAACTCACTGTGTGAACTCCTGGTCTTCCTGGCCCCATCTCCCTCCTGGGGCCACCCACCGGAACCTTACTGTACTTCCTACTCTCCAAACCATTAAATGCACTTCCACGAAGCATGGAACCACCAACCTGCTACGCTGCCAAGGGACACACGCTTCGTGGGTGCCCAGTTTTCCTTTTCCTGGGTAGAGTGGAATGAACCTCTTCCTTGTAGAAGACAGACTTCCACTGTAAGTCAACATCCCCTTGTCTGCCACATGACTGGGTAAGCTGTGGCTCTCCTATCTGCCTTTCTGTCATTTTCATTTTGAAAATTGATTATCTCACTTGGTGACAAGCAATTCGTCAGAGAGGAGGTGGTTAAAGGAATTATAGGAGCTATGAAACTTTTGGGGGTGATTTAAAAAAAAAATAGGGTCTCTAGGATTTGTCCGTAGTGCTTGAACTGGATTTTTGGCGTCTATTCCTTGTGGAGGGATACCTTGCTCAGCCTAGACATTGGAAGGACGGTCTTGGACCTGCCTCAAAGTGATGTTCTAAACTTTGTTGAATCCCCATGGGAAGCCTTACCCCCTATGAGGAGTGGATGAGGGAGGAACGGACGGTGGAAGGAGCAGGAGGAGGAAAGGGAGAGGGAACTGGAATTGGTATGTAAAATGAGAAAAGACTTTTTAATTAAAACTTAAAGAAAAAATAGGGTCTCTATATCCCAGGCTAGTCTCAAGTGCCATATGGAGCCGAGGATGCTACTGTTCTGGTTGGCTTGCTTCCATCTTCCAAGTGCTGGGATTGCCGACCATGGACCACCAAAGGCAGCTTTGTGAGATGCTCGGGCTGGGGCTGGGGCTGGAGCTTCATAGTGCAATGCACTCTACAGTGGAGCTGTATCCTCTTCTAAGAAATACACTATGAAGGCTCTGAATATTTACTTTGGGGTGCTGTTAACACTTAATGTTCGTACTTCCTATTAACTTGTGGCTTTTCTTGGATTCTGCCACAGAGACCTCATTTGCTGGGATAATCCCCTGCACAGTCCTCAGAATCTTGCCTTCAGTGGCCCTGGGCAGGTTTCAAGTTGAACTGAGTCTTCCCCTCCCCCTTTCTTTGTATTAATGTTACACTGTATACAGTAAATACCACTGCTGTGTGCTAAGCAAACAGCTATTCTGTTAAAAAACAGAAGCAGCCGAAAATTTGCTTCTAGAACCTCTCTTCTGGGAGTGTTTGGAGCAACCCAGGGACATTCTGTGACAGGACCCTCCTGGTGCACAGCTAAACAAAAGACAGTCTGCTCGATTCTGTCTGACCTTTGGGGATGTTTGCTCTTACCAAGTTTCCCTCATTATAGGCCACACGGATTGTGCAACGTGAGGGCCCTCACTTCCAGATGCCTTCTGGAAATGAAAAGAGAGGGTTGTTTTCTGAAGAATCGTTCTCCGAGTTTAGGGGCTGTATGGAAAGCTGTTCCTGAGAGCTTTGTCATTTCACTGGCTGAGCTTCAGTTCAGGACCATGACCAGCCAGCCACTTAACCACAACCACCACCACAGCAACAAAAATCCTGGTGACACGGAGTGATTGCCACCAAGCCGGAGGACCTGAGTTTGATCCTGGGACCAAAATGATAGGAGAGAGCCATCCCTGAAAGTGGTTGTCTGACCTTCATACATGACAGGGCATGCATGCATGCGCCCCTACATACACACACACACACACACAAAATTAAAAGTTAGAACTGTCCTATGTGCTCACTTTTTCTCCATTTCAAACACAGCTCACATTTTCAACTAGTAGATTACCTATCTCCTAATCCATGAATTTCCTTGGAATGGCGGCGTCTAAAAGACAATTGTTTGGAAAGGGTCAGGACTCAAGATGTTCAACTATGTAATCTGAAGTTCCCATCAGAAACTCTGACTCCCCTGCATCTCTCTCTCTCTCTCTCTCTCTCTCTCTCTCTCTCTCTCTCTCTCTCTCTCTCACACACACACACACACACACACACACACAGTATTGTTGTTTAAGTTATAGCCAAAGAAGAAACAAATAGTTCATACTAAAAGTTCAGGTTTTCT
>NW_026069527.1:0-1557 GCF_014885135.2 Alexandromys fortis
TCCCACTATTAGAAGTCCTACAAGAACACCAAACTACACATCCACAACACACATGCAGAGGGCCTAGGTTAGATGTATGCAGGGTAACATGGCCATATTTGATTTCCCTAAACAGAAAAATGTTAATACAAAACATTTCCTCAAAACATCTCAAAGCCTTAAGTGATGGCTCATATCAGTGACATAGCAAATGTAAGGCACGCTGGCAATACCAGCTCACACTGCAGCCGATAGAAAAATCTGTGCCCATCTTTCATGTTCCTGTCAGCAACCTTCTCTTCCTGAACAGTTCAGTACACAATCATAAATGAGAAAGCAAGCTTTGGGTGTTGGGAAATCAGTATTTCCTGATACAGTTGAGAAGACGGGTATCCAGTGAGGGTAATGATTTGAGTAGAATTTCTCCTGGTGTTTGCTCACATCTAGAGGCTAACTCCCATAACCACTGTACATCATCCAAGCACTCCTGTTGGGCAACAAGGATTATGATAGAATTATTTACAATTTAATAAGTACAAAAGAACCAGACTTTCTAAAAACCTTATATATCTCTCCTTGCTGGTAACAGAAAACATTTACTTCGTTTCAGTTTCCTTTGAAATGCTAGGGTACAAAACCAGCTCTTATATGTGCTTGACAGGCACTCAGTCACTGAGCTGTTCCTACAGCTTTTTTCTCTTGATTCTTTGAGATAATTGTATCTTTTAATTTCCCCATTACTGTATTTGCCCTTTCTCCTTCTGGATTGTTTGTACCTTTAAAAATGAATACTGTTAACAAAAGATGAATTAAGATCTTCTTTCTCCTAATCCTCTTCTTACATACAGAATTCTTCAGAAAGTATTTTTGTAGCTCTAATTGTGTTTTGCTTGAAATTTCTTCCCAAATTGTTGAAATATGAGCAGTGGGACTGCGTCCCCAGCACCCCGGCTGCCTGGCTAGCTTATGCCCGAAATAACAATACACAAACTGTATTCATTTAAAAACTGCTTGACCCATTTCTATCTAGTCTCTTCTAGGCTAATTCTCACATATTAATTTAGCCCATTTCTAATCATCTGTGTAAGCACCCCATGGTGCGCTTACCAGGAAGATTCTAGCCTACGTCCATCCTGGGTCGGAGGAGCTTCATTTCGTGCATCTGCCCGGGAGAGCGGAGCATGCCTCTCTGTCTGAGGCGTCTGGCTCTGGGAGGAGCTGCATTACTTCTGACCTCACTTCCTCTTCCTCCCAGCATTCTCTTCTGTTTACTCCACCCACCTATGTTCTAACCAATAAAATGGGCCAAGCCAGTTTCTTTATTAGCCAATGACCTTCTTCCATCATTTCCCCTTTTTCTGTTTAAACAAAAAAGGAAGGCTTTAACTTAACATAGCAAAATTACATATAACAAAACAGTTATCAAGTAAAAATTACAATAATCTATTTCATAACTAAGGAAAACTATAACTATAACTAACTATTCTTAACTCCATCAAAGAGTCCAGAAAGATACAATATTACCTAAGCAAACAAGAAAAAAGCAACTTTCAAACTCTAGAAATGACAGAGACATCT
>NW_026069527.1:5876-7565 GCF_014885135.2 Alexandromys fortis
GAGAGAGAGAGAGAGAGAGAGAGAGAGAGAGAGAGAGAGAGAGAGAGAGAGAGAGAGGAGGGAGAGAGAGGGAGAGGGAGAGAGAGAAAGAGGGAGAGAAGGAGAGAGAGAGGTACAGAGGGAGAGAGAGAGGGGGGCTTCAACAAGTCTTAGGAAGCACATCATTATTGTTTCAAAAATCTATATTTTCTGAGCTCACAAAAAATACAATAAGGATAAACTAGTTGAAATAAGAATAAAGAGAAAGGTACCAGTACAAAGAGTTTGAAGAGAATAACTAAAGAGAAGGCAAATGCTGGGCTTTAGGTACATTAAAAAATTGGGAGATTGTTCATATACCAACATTTTATCCCATAAACTGAAGCACCTACATATAGTAGCAAGCTGTCACAGTTAATACAAGGCTCATTGTTCAATCCTATAATGATTTACAATTTATTTTAAAAGACTCAATGGAAATGAATGGAAATCTCTGCTGAAAAAGATCTTCTAAACAATATATAGGTATATATATATATTATATAATATACTTCATTACTACATGTATTCTAGTACATACTGAGAAGTTTTCAGTCACCTTACATTTAAGCACAACCTCCTTATCTGTGACACAAACACATGTGTCAACCTAAATAAGCGTATCTTAACATACTTGAACATCAGAACACTTGAAGAAGATTTATTTTTCAAGGACAATTTTGCAGATGAATCATAGAAAATACTAGTTCAATAATTCTCAATGGAGGGCAAAATTTTATATCTTTAACAAGTTTTTGATGTGCTTTTGATAAACTAGTCTATTGTCAAAGATTGTAAATCATTGTGTCAGCTGACCTCTTTGGATCTACTCAGTTCTTGAACATCACCTTTGCTCTACTAAAGTCAAGGAGACAAAATAGTAAGGGCATGACAGAAATGTTAACTAAGAATTCTGGGAGAGCAATATAAATGAAGTGATAGAGAACTACTTTCTTTGTATTGATTAATGACTGAGTTCTGATGATATCTGCTTTTATGAGTGGTGGGTGCCTTTGGAAACCACTGAAACACTTACACCCCTGTGCAGGTAACAGTGCCAACCTCTGTGCCTTAGTTCACTTGATGATGAAGAAGTCTGAATAAGTGCTTAGCAGTGCCTGACACTTAACAAGTGACTAGGTAGCAAATGTCCCCCAAAGGATGAAGGTGATGGCATGGGCAAAGTGCATATGCAGGATTTTCTGTTGGGACAAGTGATGAATATATCCATCAGTATAAAAGGAAGTTCTATCTCTCTCAGTCTCTCTGTCTCTGTCCCTCTCTGTCTGTCTCTCTGTATTGAATCATTTCTCCAAAGAAATATAATTATCCTACCTCAGCATGTTCATGAATATACCATACCACACTAATGGAAATGACAGGAGCTGTAAAATTAGGCTAAGGCTTGATAATGATAGAGAGAGTATACCTGAAGATCATGATGAGAATATAATATCTAATACAGAGGAGGCAATAGGAGAGTCATCAAAAGGACATGAACATGAAAGATGTTGTGTCATGCTGCAAGCAAAGAGAGTGAACATAAATACAGATGTGGGATTGGAAGGCTCAGAAGCCAGCATCTACTGCAAGAGAATCATGCTGACTATCTTTTCTGACCTCCAGGTTCTATAGGCTCATGGACAACCAATCCATCATTTCAGAGTTTTA
>NW_026069528.1:0-3945 GCF_014885135.2 Alexandromys fortis
AAAAAAAAAAAAAAAAAAAAAAAAAAAAAGAGAGAGAGAGAGACTGAGAGGGGCTGGAGAAACAGCTCTGAGGTTAAGAACACACACTGCTTAGACCCAAATTTGATTTTCAGCACCCATACAGGGCAGTGACAACCACCTATAACTACTGTTCTTGAGGATCTGGTACCCTCTTCCAGCCACTACTGGAACCTTAAGTTACATGCACATACCCTCATACTGACACACATATATACACATAATTGTTTTTAATCTTAAAAAAATGGATGCTTTTCAAATTATTCTTAGATGCATTCTTAAAGTTTCAAACAACTTAGGGAGAGAAAGATTTCCAAATGTTTTTGTTGGCTAGATTTCATTTTTGTTCTACTCAAATTATTTTCTAATTTTCCATGCTTTTTTTCTTTGATCTGTTAGTTTTTGAGGAATATATACTGAATTTTCAGATATTTGGGAATTTCTCCCATTTTCTCCAGTTTTTATGTTTGTTTCTACCTTAATTCCATGGCAACCAAGGAGTATTCTCTGTAACATTGAAATCATTTTAAGTTCACTGAGACTTGTTTTATGGATAACTCTATGTTCTATCCTGAAGATTGTTCTGGGAGCACTGGAGAAAAAGATTTCTTCTGATGTTGGTTATTCTATAATTCTCTGTTAGGACTGGCAAGTAAAGCTTTTGTAAGCGTTCTAGTGTCTTGTTTTTTTGTACAATGTACATCTCTCCTCGGATTGTGTGTAAGTTTCATGTGCCTCACTGCTCCTAATTATAAAACTTTCAAAAATAAAGTACTAAGATCTTATGAAATCCCTACGAGGGCATTAAACCAACCATGAAATCCCCGTGACTACATTGATCTCACATCTACGAATCTGGCCAGTTAAGTTCTTTTTCCTTTCCATGAAGAAGACAAAAGATACTTTGTTTATTGTGGCAATGTGTCAAACTGAAAATTTGCACAAACTTTCATTTTCTTTTAGTATTTTGTCTATACTTAAATGAAAAGTTGTTTATAATATATAGCATGTTGTTAGAAATACATATATATTAAGGAATGGCTACAATGAACAAATTAAGATGCATTGCTGTTTAGATGGAAGCGTCACCCTAGCCCTTGACATCCATATATCTAAAGAGCCTAGAATGTTTGGATAGAAGCCACACCCCAGGCCCTGCTATCCACATATCCAAAGAGGCTGGAATGTTCATATATAAGTTCTGCTCCAAGTTTCCTCCCCTGGGAGGTTTCTCAATCCAGACTCCGTCCCTGAGAAGGCCTGCCAAATGATGACCCCTCCCCAGAGATGCTCAAGACCACTCCTACAGGGTATTCAAATTGCCCACCAGAGAACAAACATGTGTTGCATCCATTAAACCTGGACCTTTTCTAATTCGGTTTGATTTGGTCTGGTATGGATTATTGCAGCAGTGGAGAGGCTTATTGGGGTTTAGAAACTTTTCAATTACTTTACATATTTATGGGTATTTTTGTGTTAACAGCCATACACACACAGTAGATAGATAGATAGATAGATGATAGATAGATAGATAGATAGATAGATAGATAGATAGATAGATGATAGATGGATAGGTGATAGATAAATAGATAGATAGATAGATGGTAGATAGATAGATGATAGATAGATAGATAGATAGATAGATAGATAGATAGAATCTATAATAACTTTGCAGAATGAAATAGTCACCATGTTGTGTCATAGGTTTCTCAAACCTGTTCCTCCACACAACTATGGTTTACCATGCTTGGATTAGCAACTTCACAACCTCTCCCCATCCCATCCTTTCTCATTGCTCAAGGGGCAGCAAAACAGTTCTGACCTCTGAATAGGTAGTGGAAGTCTGAGTCCTGCTTTGATTTCTTAAGAGATCCTGCAAGCAATACATACCTGCTCCTCTTTTTGTGCTTGTCCTTGAAGTAGACTAGAGGCAGCAGCAGGGTGCACAGGCATACTGTGCTTGAAGGCCAGAATTTAGGCAAAGGGCTAGAATAGAAAAATGAACAAAGAATAAATCACCTAAGACTTTACTCAACCCAGGCCTGACTTCCTGTTACAAGAAGAAAATTATTTNTTTAAATGAATCAAAGACCTCAACATAAAACCAACCACATTGAGCCTCACAGAAGAAAGAATTAGAAGTACATGAATGCATTGGCACATCCCAAACACAGCCTCAGTGGCACAGACATTAACAGAAACAATTCATGAGATCTCCTGAACTGAGAAACTTCTGTATAACAAAGGGCATACTCAACAAGACAAGATATCAGCCCATAGAATGAGAAAATATATTTACTTATCATTAATCCCCTTTAAAAATATAAAAAGAACTCAGGAAGTTAGTAATCAATAGAACAAATAATCCAATAAAGTTATGTGGTACAGACCTAAACTGAAAACTCTCAACAGATGAACTTAAAATGACTGAAAGACACTCAAAAAAATGCTCAAACATAACATCCTTTAGCCATTAGAGAAATACAAATCAAAACTCTGAGATTTCATTTTATCCTTGTAAGAACGACCAAGATTAAATATACTGCTAACAACTTATGCTGAAGAGAATGTGGGGTAAAGAAAAAAAAAAAGCAAACGCCTCCATTGCTGGTGGAAGTGCTAACTGGTATAGCTGCTTTGGATACTAGTATGGTGAATTCTCAGGAAATTAGGCAACAATCTACCTTAAAACTCAGCAATACCTTTTGAGCCTATAGATAAAAGATGCTCAACCATACCATAAGGACATATGCTCAACTATGCTTACAGCAGAATTACTTTGTCATAGACAGAATCTGAAAACAACCCAAAATGCACCCCTTTTACACCAATGATAAATGAGAGACCTCATCCTTTACGATAGCCATAAATACCATAAAATGTCTTGGAGTAACTCTAACCACACAAATGGAAAATCTTGTATGATAAGAACTTTAAATCTTTTTTTAAATATTTATTTATTATGTATACAATATTCTGTCTGCGTGTATGTCTGAAGGCCAGAAGAGGGCATCAGACCTCATTACAGATGGTTGTGAGCCACCATGTGCTTGCTGGGAATTGAACTCAGGACCTTTGGAAGAGCAGGCAATGCTCTTAACCGCTGAGCCATCTCTCCAGCCCCGAACTTTAAATCTTTTAAGAAGGAAATTTAACACATCAGAAAATAGAAAAATCTCTTGGGAAAAATACAGCAAACATAGCAAAAAGGAGAATCTTACTGAAATCAATCTACAGATTTAATGCAAATGCTCATTAAAATTATAACAAAATTCTTTACAGACCTCGAAAGAACAATCCTCAACTTTATAAGAAAAGATAAAAACTCAGGACAGCCTAAACAATATTAAAATTCTATACAATCAAGGAACTTCTGAATGCATCACAATCTCTGACTTTAAAACTTTACTACAGAGCCACAGTACTAAAAAAAAAAAATTAAAACCGGATATGAAGATCAAAGGAACGGATATCAATCCACCTTGGATATGAATTTACATGCCTACAAACAGCAGACTTATGACAAAGAGGCAAAATTGTGGAATGTAAAAGAAGCATATTTAACCTGCTTACTTATTTTTTAATTGTCCTGAAGCTGCAGTTCTCTGAGGCTAACTTTTGTGTAAACCTGCCTTTCAGCTTCCAGCGGAAGCCAAGCCTCAGGACATAGGCAGGACACAGTCTCTCTCCCATCACAAGCTCTGGTGGGCCTAACTGCATCGATTTTTAACTATCTTTTTTATTCTAACTTGTAATCATAAAATTAAGAGAATTTCTGAATCCTCTCTTCTGTTCTACTCTGGGTTGCTGAATGTGTGGGGTTAAATTTCCTCTCTAAACTTCACTCTTGCTCTTCCTTGCCTTTTCCCCATAGGTGGGTTAGATTTAGCTGGTCTTCATGTGGTGCCTTGATCTCAGTGGTAACCT
>NW_026069529.1:0-837 GCF_014885135.2 Alexandromys fortis
CCTCACACTTATTCTCACCCTCACCCTCACCGTAACCCTAAATCTAACAGTAACCCTAACCCTAACGCTAAACACTAACACTAACCGTAACCCTAACACTAACCCTAAACCCTAACCCTAACCCTAACCCTAAACCTAAACTTAACTCTAACCCTAACCCCAAAACCTAATCCTAACCCTAACCCTAACCTTAAAACTAACCCTAAACCTAACCCTAAAACTCACACTGATTCTCACCCTCACTCTCAACGTAACCCTAACCCTAACCATAACACTAACCCTAACACTAACCCTAACCGTAAAACCTAACCCTAACCCTAACCCTAACACTAACCCTAAACCCTAACCCAAACCCCAAATTAAACCCTAAACCTAACGCTAACTCTAAAACTAAATCTAAACCTAACCCTAACCCTCACACTCATTCTCACACTCACCCTCACCCTCACCGTAACCCTAACTCTAACCCTAACAATAACCCTAACCCTAACACTAACACTAACCCTAACACTAACCCTAAACCCTAACCCTAACTCTAACCCTAACCCTAACCCTAACATTAACCCCAAACCCTAAACCTAACACTAAAACTAACCCTGAAACTAACCCTAACCCTCACAGTCATTCTCACCCTCATCCTCACCCTCACCGACACCGTCAACCTAACCCTAACCTGAATAATAACCCTACCACTAAACCTAACCCTAACCCTAAACCCTAAACCTAACACTAACCCTAATACTCACCCTCACCCTCATTCTCACCCTAAACTTCACCCTCACCGTAACTCTAACTCTAACCCTAACCCTAACCCTAACCCCTAACCCTAACCCTAAC
>NW_026069529.1:6451-7920 GCF_014885135.2 Alexandromys fortis
ACCCTAACCCTAACCCTAATCCTAACCCCAAACCCTAACCCTAACCAAAACACTAACCATAAAACTAACCCTAAACCTAACCCTAACCCTCACAGTCAATCTCACCCTCACCCTCACCCTTACCGTAACAGTAAACCTAACCCTAACCCAAACCCTCACCCTCATTCTCAACCTCACCCTCACCGTAAATCTAACTCTAACCCTAACCCTAACCCTAACCCTAACACTAACCCTAACCCTAAACAAAACCATAACCCTCAAACTCATTCTCGCCCTCACCTGCACCCTCACTGTAACTATGAGTCTAACCCTGACCCTAACCCCACCCTAACGCTAACCCCTAACCCTAACCCTAACACTAACCCTAAACCCTAACCCTAACCCTAACACTAATCCCAAACCCTAACCATAACCCTAACCCGAAAACTAACCCTAAACCTAACCCTAACACTCACACTCATTCTCACTCTCACCCTGACTGTCACCCTAACCGTAACCCTAACCCTAACCCTAAGCCTAACCCTAAACACTAACCGTAACCCTAACCCTAACCTTCACACTCACACTCATTCTCACCCTCAACTCACCCTCAACATAACTCTAAATATAACCCTAACCCTAACACTAATCCTATCCCTAACCCTAAACCATAACCCTAACCCTAACCCTAACCCTAACCCCAAACCCTAACCCTAACCCTAACCCAAAACCTAAAATTAACCCTAAACCTAACCCTATCCCTCACACTCATTCTTACTCTCACCCTCACACTCACACTCACTGTAACCCTAACCCTATTCCTAACCATAACCCTAACCCAAACCCTCACCCTCACCCTCATTCTCACCCCACCCTCACTGTAAATCTAACTCTAACCCTAACCCTAACCCTAACCCTAACACTAAACCTAACACTAACCCTAAACATAACCTTAACCCTCACACTCATTCTCACCCTCACCTGCACCTTCACTGTAACTATGAGTCTAACCCTGACCCTAACCCCAACCCTATTCCTAACCCCTAACCCTATCACTAACCCTAAACCCTAACCCTAACGCTAACCCTAACCCTAACCCTAACCCTAACACTAACCCTAAGCCTAACCCTAAACCCTAACCGTAACCCTAACCCTAACCCTCACACTCAACCTCATTCTCACCCTCACCATCACCCTCACCATAACTCTAAATCTAAGCCTAAACCTAACCCTAACCCTAACCCTAACACTAACCCTAAAACTAAACGTAAAACTAGTCCTAACCCTCACACTCATTCTCACCCTCAACCTCAGCCTCACCCTCACCGTAACTCTAAACATAAACCTAACCCTAAAACTTAACCCTAACCCTAACTAATGCTAACACTCACCCTCACCGTCATTCTCACCCTCACCCTCACCCTCACCGTTACTCTAACCCTAACCCTAACCCTAAGACTCACCCTCACACTCATTCTCACCCTCACCCT
>NW_026069529.1:10554-11814 GCF_014885135.2 Alexandromys fortis
AACCCCTAACCCTAACCCTAACCCCTAACCCTAACCCTAACACTAACCCTAAACCCTAACCCTTACTCTAAACCTAACCCTAACGCCAAACCCTAACCCTAACCCTAAAAGTAACCCTAAACCGAACCCTAACCCTCACCCTCATTCTCACCCTCACCCTGACCATAACCCTAACACTAACCATAACACTAACACTAATCCTAACACTAACCCTAGTCCTAACCCAACCCTAACCATAACCATAACTCTAAACAATAACCCTAACCCTAACACTCACCCTCACCATCACCCTAATTCTCACCCTCACCCTCACGGTAACCCTAAACCTAACCCTAACACTAAGCCTAACATTAACCCCAAACCCTAAGACTAACCCTAACCCTCACACTCATTCTCACCCACATTCTCACCCTCACCCTCACCTTAACCCTAACCCTAACCCTAACCCTTACAATAACCCTCATTCTCACCCTCACCCTGACCGTCATCCTCACCATAACCCTAACCCTAACCCTAACCGTAACCCTCACAATAACACTCATTCTCACCCTCACCCTCACCCTCACCATAACTCTAACTCTAACCCTAACCCTAACCCTAACCCTAACCCCTAATCCTAACCCTAAAACTAACCCTAAAATTAACCCTAAACCTAGCCCTAACCCTCACACTCATTCTCACCCTAAACCTCAGCCTCACCCTCACCGTAACTCTAACCCTAAACCTTAACCCTAACCAATGCTAACACTCACCCTCACCCTCACCCTCACCCTCACTGTTATTCTAACTCTAACCCTAACCCTAACACTAACACTAACCCTAACCCTAACCCCTAACCCTAACCCTAACAATAACCCTAACCCTAACCCTAAACTCTAACCATAACCCTATCCCTAATACTCACCCTCACCCTCATTCTCACTCTAAGCCTCACCCTCACCCTCACCGTAACTCTAACTCTAACCCTAACCCTAACCCTACCCCTAACCCCTAACCCTAACACTAACAATAACCTTAAACCCTAACTCTAACCCTAACCCTAACCCCAAACACTAATACTAACCCTAAAACTAACCCTAAACCTAACCCTAACCCTCACACTCATTCACCCCTCACCCTCACCCTCACCCTCACTGTAACCCTAAACCTAACCCTAACCCTAAACCTAACCCTAACCCTCACCCTCACCCTCATTCTCACCGTCACCCTCACCCTCACCGTAACTTTGACTCTAACCCTAACCCTAACACTAACCCTAAC
>NW_026069530.1:0-872 GCF_014885135.2 Alexandromys fortis
ATCTATGTTCCAGCCATGAGGCCAAGCAGCTGGTTTATTATAACTTAACCAATGAAATCAACAGATTGATATATGACACTCCCACATCAGCAAACCACTCCCTGGGTGGAATCCCAAGTTATTTTCTTAAAGGGAACTGAAACTAAGTTGGATCCTTAAATTTTTGTTTTAGGTAGGAACAACTTCTTTCCTATTTCAGTAGCACAGAGGGGGTCTGGCAATTAGTCACACTTGTTTACAAATAGCCTTGAGAGAGCAGAACTCTGATTTACAACTAGTTGGGATGTTTGTTTGAGTTAGAAACACAATAATCTCAAACTAAAAACAAGTCCCAAACTCTCTGACCTCCGGACTCTTTTGGCCTCCACAACTCCTCCCTTTTTATTAATTTTAATAAAGCCTGTGCTTCTACAACACAGATGATCATGCCTGCCTTTTAATGAACACTTCTCCATTTCCCAGTCACCCATCTTCAGAACATGCATTTTATTTTATGCAAATCCTTGTCTTAGGTGCCCAGGGAGAAAGAGGATCAAATCCTGTCCTTGACTGCTGACCTCTATAAACAAAGCATTAATGGAGAAAGTATGGGGCTCTGCATCTTCGAGCCAGGTTTCTGTCAAGAGAGTTCATTAACAATAAACTAATGATAAACAAGCAGATAATACTGTATGCTATGCATACTTCAATGGCTAATATATCTCCTTATTAAAGGAATGGAGGATTACCAGGGTTGGGAATGTCTATTTGTGAATTGGTCTAGAACATTCAGCTATATCAAACACTAAATTTATCTCATAAAACATATAAAATGTAAGAATTGATTTCTAGTGTCAAATTCTTTTTTTTTTTTTTTTTTTTTTTTTTTTTTT
>NW_026069530.1:5588-7315 GCF_014885135.2 Alexandromys fortis
TTTTTTTTTTTTTTTTTTTTTTTTTTTTAGGCAAAATCCACATCATGGAATCTTACTTTCTTGATTGACAGTTGAAGGGGAGGTTTTACAAAACAAGAAATCAGTTAAACTAAAGCTATGATAATCATTTAGCTGGAACAGGAGGTTTACATAATCAGGCAATTTAACAGAAACTTAGCTGAGGCATCTTGATTTCAAGTTCTTAGAATAGGATTGCATAATTTTTCACAGGATTTTCCATCAGGGAGATCAAATTCTAGTTAAACTGAGATGACGTTAGCAAGAATATGAAATGGAGAAACCCTCTGCACTTTCTTGTCTTCTCTTGTCAAAAAAAAAAAAAAACAGTAAATGGTAGAGAAAGAAAATTCTGTTTCATCATGAACAGCATGATTGTATATGTAAAAAACTTTGCAAATTCCACAAACAAAATTGGACATCAAGAATTATCTTTGAAAATTGAAAATTTAAAGAACAAAAACAAACACTAAAATCTGTACAGAAAAAATCACAACCAGCTATTTATTCCTTAGAGCTGCAGAAACAAGAAAAGGGCAGTGCAATACAATGCAGGTCATCCAGAACTTGGTGCTACTTCACTTGTCAGCATAGAAAGAGGCCAGCATGGGAAGAGGCCAGCAGGGATCCAGTATAAACAGTATAATCCAGTATAATCCAGTCAGGGTATCCAGACATAAACAGCAATCCACACAGCTGTGGAATCAGGAAATGGACTAATAATTGCCCAAATTGCATTTGATCCAAATCATAAACTTCATTTCCTATAATAATGTTTTCTTGGTTACTTTCCCAACCATTCTTAAACACTTAGGTTAGGTGTACAAGATGAGTTCTTTCTTTCTTTCTTTCTTTCTTTCTTTCTTTCTTTCTTTCTTTCTTTCTTCCTTCCTTCCTTCCTTCCTTCCTTCCTCCCTTTCTTTCTTTCCTTTTCTTTTCTTTCCTTTTCAGATTTCTATGTATAGCTTTGGCCATAATGAAATGCTACATAGACTGGGCTGGCCTGAAGGTCACAGAAATTTCCCTACTTCTTCCTCTTGAATAATGGGTGTAGTCAATGTATTGCCAGTCACATACCTGCGTGATTCTGGAGGCCTTGCTTGGTTCTGCTATTCTGCAGGCTACAGCCATTCCATATTAAGAAAGAAGATGTTTATACCATCCCTTGCTGAATACTCTGGGCAGTGTACTTCCTTTATTTGATACTGCTGACTAAGAAGGCAAACAAATGGAAGTGGGCAGGATATTCAAGAACATTGTCAATCTTGTGTGGATAATACTTGAACTGGGGATGTCTTCTCTGCTTTTAAAATTCAAGAATTATTTTTTTCTTCATTTATTTTATTATTTTATTTTCTTCTTCTTTGAGACAGGGTTTCTTTGTTTAGCCCTGGATGTCCCAGAACTCACTTTGTAGGCCAGGTTGGCTTCAAACTTAAAGAGATCCACCTGCCTCAGTCTCCTAAGTGCTGGGATGAAAAACATTTGTCACAATTGCCTGACCCCTTTCTTACCTCTAAAGAGACAAGGTTCACAGACATCATTGTGGCCAAAGTTACTGGAAATTTGTCTTCATGAATGACAAGTGGGGTGTTGTTATTCTGCTCTGAGGTAACCCTCTGTATCTCAAAACAAACACTCAATGTGGGTCATTTAGAAGTTTTAGGGTGTGTCACCACTTTCATCTGTTGGGAATTTCATGAATATAT
>NW_026069531.1:0-543 GCF_014885135.2 Alexandromys fortis
GCTCCCAAAAAGTCAGTCCATGTAGTAGAATCAAATCCCAGTGCTGTTATCATAGCCTTCTCAGTCAGCCCCCATTGTCAGCCACATTAAGAGAGCCTGTTTTATCACATGCTCTTTCAGTCCCAGTCCAGCTGGCCTTAGTGAGCTCCAATTAGACCAGTCACACCGTCTCAGTGTATGGATGCACCCCTCGCGGTCCTGACTTCCTTGCTCATCTTCTCCCTCCTTCTGCTCTTCATCTGGATCTTGGGAGCTCAGTCCAGTGCTCCTATGTGGGTCTCTGTCTCTATCTCCATCCATCGCCAGATGAAGGTTCTATGGTGATATGCAAGATATTCATCAGTGTGGCTATGAGACAAGGCCAGTTCAGGCACCCTTTCCTCTGCTGCCCAAGGACCTAGCTGGGGACATCCCCTTGGACACCTGGGTTCCTCTCTAGAGCGAAGTCTCTTGCCAACCCTAAAATGGCTCTCTTAATTAAGATATCTTCTTCCCTGCTCTCATATCCACCCTTCCTCCATCTCAACCTTCCCATTCCCCCAA
>NW_026069531.1:4030-5360 GCF_014885135.2 Alexandromys fortis
TGCGAGAGTTAGCCGAGAAGAGGCTAGATATAATGGGCAAGCAGTATTTAAAAGAATACAATTTGTGTGTTGTTATTTCGGGCATGAGCTAGCAGGCGGCCGGGGTGCTGGGGACGAAGCCCCGCCGCTCCTATTTCAACAGTTCATTGTTATTAAATCAAAGGGGCAATATGAATCTATAATTAAAATTTATTTTATAGTATACACTGAAATAAGAAAGTAACTAGATGTAGTTATCCAATAACCAGTCAAAATGTTATTTATTGAATTTATTTGCCTGTTCATTTGCCTGTGTGTCCATGTACCTTGTGTCTGACAAAGCGACTTTACTGGTTTACTGATCAAAGAAATGAATGAATGGTTCTTATTAATCATTACCTCTCTGGAGGTTAGTTTCTGTCAAGTTGACACAAGCCAGAGTCACCTGGATGAAAAGAACCTTAACTGAGGAATTGCCTGCATCCAACTGGCCTATGGGCAAGTCTATAATTATTGCGGATTGATGTGAGAGGGCCCAGCCCACTGTGAGCAGTGTGGTTCCTAGGCAGGTGAGCCTGGATTATATAAGAAACCAGGTTAAACCAGCCCTGAGGAGCAAGTCAGTAAGCAGCCCTTCTCCATGGTTTTTGCTTCAGCTCCTGCCCCTGCTTTGGCTCCCACAGTTTATGGAAGTGTAAACTGAAATAAATCTCCCCTGTCCAGATGCTTTTGGTCACCGTTTTATCACAGCAACATAGAAACACACAACATAAGCTCAATGAGG
This sequence comes from Alexandromys fortis, assembly GCF_014885135.2. Lineage (NCBI taxonomy): Eukaryota > Metazoa > Chordata > Mammalia > Rodentia > Cricetidae > Alexandromys > Alexandromys fortis. The sequence continues at coordinate 4,794 of NW_026069531.1, forward strand.
GTAAGTCAAACTGTTCACAAAACCGTGACCTGACAAATAACTGTAAAGTGTTGAGATATAAAAAATCTCACACAAATCCTTGGACTTGTAAACTATCTGGCCATAAATTCCAAATCCTGAACGTTCTTTGACCGAGAGGTGCCATCCCCTGACTCCTGAATGTGAAAAGCATTCAAGCAGTTCTTGCTTTCTCTGATTCTTGAGCTTCATAAAAAGTTTCCTCTTTCACTGGATTTCAGCTGCTCTTTGAAGAGACACTCTGGCTTGGTGCCTGTGCTTCCCTTCATGCCCTGTCTGCTTCTCTAGGTTTGAAAGGCAGAAGCACAAGGCCACTGCAGCCCGAGCAGGCTGGGGTACACCTCCCTGGTTGTTCCCTCACGTAATTGACAGGGCTGGGATGATTAAAGCCTGAGAGATTCTGGGAAGAGCTGAGCACGGATTTTTCAATGTGTGAACTGCTTGTCAAAATGTTATAGTAATTAGGAGCTGAGTGAAGAAAAGAGGAAGCGGCTGCTCTGCAGTTGGGAGAATTTCAATGTTGCAATATTCTTTTTGAGATTTATAAAT
>NW_026069532.1:0-1200 GCF_014885135.2 Alexandromys fortis
TTTTTTTTGAGACAGGGTTTCTCTATAGCTTTGAAGTCTGACGTGGAACTAGCTATTTTTAGACCAGGCTGGTCTCAAATTCACAGAGATCCGTCTGCCTCTGCCTCCCAAGTGTTGGGATTAAAGGCGTGCGCCACCACTGCCTGGTGGGTTTGTTAATCGTATTGACTTTTTTCAAAGTTTACTGGTGAGAGTGAAATTACCCACTATCAGTGTTTGGGGGTCAATATGTGATATAGGGTATAGTAGAGGATTTTTTGTTATTGTTCTTGTTTTGTTTTACAAATTTAGGTGTCCTTATGTTTAGTGAATATGTGTTAAAAATTGCAGTGTCCTTTTGGTGAAGCCTTCCTTTGATGTGTAGGTAGTGTATTCTTCCCTATCTCTTCTGATTAGTTTTAATTTGAAGTCTATTTTGTCAGATATTAAAATGGCTCTACAATCTTGTTTCATAGGTCTATTTGCTTGGAATATCTTTTACCATCCTTTTAAACTCAGGTTAAAGCTTATCCTTTATAGCAAAAGATGTGTTTCTTGGATGCAGCAGATGAATACTATTTGTGTTTCTGTTCTGTTAGTCTATGTCTTTTTATTGGGGAATTGAGACCATTGATGTTGATTTTTTTATTTTGTTGTTATTGTTATTGTTATTGTTACTGTGGTGGTGGTGGTGTGTGTGTCTCCCATTTTTGATTTGCGCATCTGAGATTATTTATTCCTTGTCTTTTTGGGTGTTATTAACCTTTTTAGGCTGAAGTTTACCTTCTAGTGCTTTCTGTAGGAGTGAAGTTATTCATAGATATTACAATTTTTTAACTCATGGAATGTCTTATTCCCCCTATCTATTTTGATTGAAAGTTTTGTTGGGTATAATAGTCTGGAGTGACATCTGTGATATTTTAGTCTGTAGAATTTTCTTTTCTGGTCTAGTCTATTTCATATCCTGCATGTTCCTCTTACATTGATAGGTTACAGAAATTTTCTTCTATGATTTTGTTGCCCATTATTCTCTCTTCTAGCTCTTGTATTCTGTTGGTGAGAATTGCTTCCATTGTTCTTGTGGGACTTTCTAAATATTTCATTTTCAGATTTTTCTCAGTTTGGGATTTTTATTGATTCAATTTCTACATTCAGGTCTTGACACATTTTATTCATTTTCTTCCACTGTTTGTGTTTTCACAAATTTCTTTCTTTTCTTTT
>NW_026069532.1:4326-4906 GCF_014885135.2 Alexandromys fortis
TTTTTTGGCTTTTTTTTCATAATTAGGTAAGAGAGTCTTTATGATGATGAAAAATAGAATTTGTGTTTAGACAAACAAATTTGTTTAACTATCATTTCAACTACTAGAGATGTATACAAAATTGAAATAAGTTATAGTTCAATCAGCAGCCTGGAAGCAACACAGGCATCTATTTTGCATCATCAGAAACAGGATTTATGCCCAAATTTTTCTTTATTAAATTTGATATAAAGTAGCTAATTGGAGAAATTTCAATTAGAAGGAAACACAAAATGATCCAGATATATTTTTTCTGACTATAATATAAAAAACCAGAAAATCATAACCAAAATGAGCACAATACTTTGTAAATAAAACAGAATACAAGATCTAAGTATTGTTTAGTTACAAGATCTTGTATTTACCCATCAGAATACAAGATCCAAGTGCTCTTTAGATACTTGTTTTCCTCAAATTTGTTATGAAGAAGAATGAAAATCCTGGAGAAAAATCTTTCTCCTACTATTTTATCTCCTCTATTATTTGTTTTATCTGCAATCAACCATTTGTTCTGACTTGCTAGTTATATTTTCATAAGTAT
>NW_026069533.1:0-3982 GCF_014885135.2 Alexandromys fortis
AAAAAAAAAAAAAAAAAAAAAAAAAAAAAACCACAAAACAAAACAAGGGCCAAAGGTGGACATGGTGATTCACAGTTGTTTCCCACTACTAGGGAGGCTGAAGCAGCAGGGTTATCCTGAGTTTGAGGTCCTAATGAGTTCCAGGCTGGCCAAGGCTATAATATAAGAGACAATCTTAAAAATCAAGAGGCTGGAGAGATGGCTCAGAGGTTAGGAGCAACTGGCTACTCTTCCAGAGGTCCTGAATTCAATTCCCAGCAACTACATGGTGGCTCACGGCTATCTGTAATGAGATCTGGTGCCCTCTTCTGGCATGAAAGCATACAATACAAAACACTGGATGCAGAATAAACAAAAAACCAAAGGCTGGATGTGGTGGCATTCTTCTAATTCCAGCACTAGTGAGACAGAGACAGAGGCAGAGGCAGAGGCAGAGGCAGGACATCTGTGAGTCTGAGACTAGCCACGGCTACATGAAGATATATATATATACACATACACACACAATCTCCAAACTGCTCATAAATGTCGACTGTAAGACTGGTACCAGCAAATGCGCAGCACACCACTGACTCAGTAATGGGCTGTGGCTAGGGAAGGAGGGCAGCTGGCAAGTTCGACAATCAAGTAGGCTGCATCCTCAGAAATGACTCTAGAAAATGGGTCTGTATGGCAAAAAATATATAGTAAGTCTTGGTATTTTGAGGCAACAAATGAAAAAATACTTTCCCTTTTAATGTTGCTGTATAAGCCACGATGTAAGGCTTCGTTAAGAGTTTAGTTTACAACACACTCAGCAGCCTACATATTCCTTCATCTGTAAGGCACTTCATGTTATTATTGATCATTACATGAAATTCCCAAAGTTTAGGCAGCACTCGGGATTTGATTTCAACTTCCATATTCTCTCTCTCTGGTTTTTCTTTGTAGCTCTGGCTGTCCTGAAACTCATTCGATAGACCAGACAAGTCTCACACTCCTCTAATGCTGGGATTAAAGGCTGTGCCTCCACCACCTGGCTGATTTCAAGTTTCTGTGGGGTGGGGACACACTGATGCCAGTGCCCTTGAGCAGATTAGAGAACGTGCACCTATAAGGTAACTGTAACCACCCTTCAGGTGACCAATTCCTACACTTGCTCCTGCCTCTGTGCCAGCCCTCACTCCATCCAACTAGCTCTCTGCATTACACACCACCATCCTCAGCACACAGATGAAATGGACAGTGATCCCTATATATTTTTCCTTTAAAAACAAGACTTCACGATGTAGCCCTGGCTGGCCTCAGACTCAGATATCCTCCTGTCTCTACCTCCCTAGTGCTAGAAGTATAGGAGTGTACTGCCACAGTATCCTCAATGCCATTTCTTCCTTACCAAGGAAGTTGTATACAAAAGAAGACAATGGACTAGTTGTGTACAAATGAAATGTCAGTATGTGGTAGGGAAACCATTTTTTTAAAGTGCTGTGTGCATGGCCATTTTGCCAACCCCAAGAACAGAATTTGAAACATGCATTCTTAGCTTCAACAGTATTAGGGAGAGGATTGGTCAGATGGCTAAGCAGGTGAAGGCTCTTGCCACTAAGCCCGACAACCTGAATTTGATCCTTGGTACACACTTGTTCCCTAACCTCCACATTTGCACAATGGCAGGTTCACACCTACAACCACAAATATAAATTTTAACAGATTATTTTAAAGTGTTATGGAGCAGTCAGCAATATGGCTCAGAACATAATCCAATGACCTGAGTTCTAGTCCCAAGATCCACGTTATGGAAAGAGAACCAATTCTTTTTTATTGTTAGTTTTTGTTTTTTCTAGACAAGGTTTCTCTGTGTAATTCTGCAGCCTGTCCTAGCATTCACTCTGTAGACCAGGCTGGCCTCAAACTCACAAAGATCCGCCTGCCTCCGTCTCCCAGGTGCTGGGGATTAAAGATGTGTGCCAACACCACCTGGCTGAGAACCAATTCTTGCAAACTGTTCTCTAATCTCCTTATTTGCCACCACAGAGAAGCAAGCATCGTAAACCAGCACGCATGCACACAACACATACACAAAATGAAAACAAGATTTCTAAGTGTCAATGAGGGACTGGCAAGATGGCTAGGTGGTTAAGGACACTTGCTCCCTTCTCTTTCAAGGTCTAAGTTGGTTCTCAGCACCCAGAGTGGCTCACCGAAACGCTTGTGATTCCCCTCCAGCTCCAGGGGATCTGCCACCATCTTCAGGCCTCATTGGGAAGAAACTAACACACTCTCAAAAATCTTAAAAGTTAAAACATCAAGGAGACTTTGTCCTCGATCACAGGTCCCAAGGGTGGTGCCACTGAACTAAGAGTCAATGTTGTGGAGCAAGTTCCCAAACATTAACCAATCAGACACCTGGACTCAAACAGCACAGATTTAGTATCAACCCCCATAGTATGGCTGTCCGATACTGGCCACTAAATAGCAGTGATACCAACATGTGTATAATGGGAGACAATGAGATACTGGTGCCAAGGTCCATGTGGGGAGGAAAGAAATGTCCCATGGGGGCTGGAGAGATGGCTCAGAGGTTAAGAGCATTGCCTGCTCTTCCAAAGGTCCTGAGTTCAATTCCCAGCAACCACATGGTGGCTTACAACCATCTGTCATGAGGTCTGGTGCCCTCTTCTGACCTACAGTCATATATACAGACAGAATATTGTATACACAATAAATAAATAAATAAACAAACAAACAAACAAATAAATAAAAAGTCCCAAAGCCAAGGAGACATGATGAAGCTGCCTGTACACACTTCATCAAAGATCACATTCTTAGATAGGTCAGCATCTTTTCAACCTACAAAATTGAACCATCTTCTCTGGAATCCTTCCCTAACCAGGGTTTTGGGACTGCTCAGGTCTGCCATCACAGGCAGTCGGGGCACTGTACACAAGTCACTGACCTAGACAAAAAACGAGCATTTTTCAGCTAATAACCAAATTCTTTGCACAGGGCCTTCATAAAGAACTCCATGAGGGACTGAGGGCAGGCATCGTCTGCCAGCACATCACTTAGTAACCTCACTTCAAATGCTCTTCACAGAGTAGGAGACAGGTTACCAGTTACAAGTGCTCACTTCAAAAAGGTGGAGTTAGGTAGAGGCCATGTAGCTACCAAAGGAGAAAGATGCCAGAAACTTACTGGTAAGCCACAGCCTTGTGGGTGATACACAGATTGAAAGAAATGGGTTAAGAGCTAGCTACGAATACACATAAACCATTAGCCAAACAGTGTTTTAATCAATATAGGTTTTGTGATTATTCAGGTCTGAGCAGCCAGGAAATGAAAGTACAGTCTCCGTTTACAGGTATACCCTTCTTTTTCACTACCCTCCCATTTTTTTGTAATAGGGTCTCACCATATATCCCAGGCCGGCCCTGAACTCAAGATCTTGTCTCAGCCTGTCAAGTGTTGGGTTAGGGGCATATCACCATACTGGATTCTGAATGGAAGTCATTTAAACATTCCAGGACTATCTGATGCATCTTCTATGCGTCTGACACTTAAATACCCTACTAACTATGCCAATTCTAGATGGGTATTTTCCATGTTCAAAATTGGGGAAATAGTTCTGAGCAGATGATAGGTCTCTCCAATTAAAAAGGAACAAAAGGCTAGGCAGTGGTGAGGCACACCTTTAATCCCAACACTCAGGCAGAAGCAGGCGGATCTCAGGGAGTCTAAGGCCAGTCCGATCTACAGAGTTCCAGGACAGCCAGAACGAAAGAGTGAAACTGTTATGAAAAACTACAACTTAAAAAAAAAAAAGGAACAAGAGAAAAGAGTTAAGGACTTGAACTCAACAGCGACAAGGTCTCTTCTCTAAAGTCTACAATTCTGTGTGAATTAAATCAAAGGTTGTTCTTTGAATTTGGCAATCAGCAAGTGATGAATGGGTTTTCTATCAAGCCACTTATAATGAATGACTGCTCTATGAATACTATTCTCT
>NW_026069533.1:5874-7425 GCF_014885135.2 Alexandromys fortis
GGTGGGCCGAAGTCTGTTAGTCAAGTAATGATTCAACTTTTAAATTATTCTCTTGTTCTTTTTTTGTTGGGTGTTTGTTCAAGTCTAGGTTTTCTGAAACACTGACTCTTTAGTAAGAGTCAGCAGGAAATATAGGATCCCTTCCCTCCCCCGGCCTGCCTCCGCTGAAGCCACCACCACCATCTCTGTGGCTGGATGCTGGAAGAGTCCTCCATGTCTGTGGACTCAGGATGACAGGGCAGCCTCCTTCTGTGGTTGTTGGGCTTGTGAACGCTGCAGTATCTTTTGGCTTTCCACATCTCTAAAATGTTTTTCAACCTGCAAGAGATCGAGCACCCAAGTCAGAAATAGAGATAGGGCAAGGTCTCCTTCTTATACGATCTAAGCCAGCTTAATATGCCCAGGCCTGACTATCTGTTCCATGGACCATGCAGTCAGCTTTGGCCTTGCTACTATCTACCAGCCTCCTCACCTTGCAAGGTAGGCTGGCAGGAGCCTCTAATTTCACCACATTGTGGCAGCTGAGCTAAACCTGGCTTAAGATTGTAGCTATAAACTTACACATTAGGGGTTATTATTACCAACAAAATTCCTCTTTTCTTTCTAACAATGTGTTATTTTTTTCTTATTCTTTTCTTTTTTTATTTTTTGGTTTTCCAAGACAGGGTTTCTCTGTAGCTTTGGAGCCTGTCCTGGAACTCACTCTTGTAGACCAGGCTGGCCTCGAACTCACAGAGATCCGCCTGCCTCTGCCTCCCAAGTGCTATGATTAATGGTGTGAGCCACGACCACCCAACTAAATTTTTGCTTTTTCTACAACTGTTATACTCTAGAAAGTAAGATACAACAAACAGTTCTTTTTGTTTTGTTTTTTGAGACAGGGTTTTTCGGTATTGCCCTGGGTATACTGGAACTTGCTCTGTAGACTAAGATCTGCTGCCTCAGCCTCCCCAGTGCTTGGATTAAAGTTGTGCAGCACCACTGCCCAGCAAACCTATAGTAAAGAACTTGCCTAGTGCCAGGTGATGGTGATGCATGCCTTAAATCCCAGCACTTGGGAGGCAGAGACAGGTGGATCTCTGTGAGTTCAAGGCCAGATGGTCTACAGAGCGAGCTCTAGGACAGCCAGGAACAACACAGAGAAACCCTACCTCAAAAAACCAAAACAAAACAAAACCCACTTGGAGCTAAGAGGAACAGCTCTGAGCCTATCCCACTGAACGGTCTAATTCCGTAGTCATGTGGTGAAGACACAGGGCTGACTGCTCACTCTATCCCAGACCACCAATGTTCCTATCCTCACATTGCTCGCGACACAGCAGCAGAGGCTGGTGAACAGGGCACAGGCAGGACAACTAGGAGACACCATGACTGCAGGAGCACAAGTGCCCTGCTCTGATGAGGGAGGACAAAGGCCAAGAAAGCTCCTCTCCAAAGTTTCACAGCTCCTTTACTTACTATTTTTCGTACATGGCTCAGTGCACTCCCCTCTTTGCCTTTACAATTTTCCACTTGATATGGGGGTGTAATAACAACTTCTTCCATGACTAC
>NW_026069534.1:0-1494 GCF_014885135.2 Alexandromys fortis
GTGGCCAATACTGAAGCAAAATGTAAAATATAGATTTACAGTAGATTACAGGAGGATTAATGAAAAATCCCCCAGAATGCCAGGTACTCTACCATACATATAAGATATTTTTTTTTACAAATAAGACAATATGCACCAAAATGGCTAGCAACAATAGACTTGACTGATATGTTCTTTGCGATACCGTTGCATCCAGAAAGCAGGGAAATTACAACATTTGCGTGGCAAAATAAAAAATATAGATTTAAAAGATTGCCACAAGGATATTTAAATAGTCCAATTATAGCACATGCAACACTGATGACATTAGAAACATTACCAGAAGTTAAAGGTAAAATATTATCATATGTAGATGACGTATTAATTATAGCACAACTGAAGGAAGATGCTACAGAAACATTAAGAATTTTAGTCCAGCATTTAAGAGATAATGGGTGGACAATCAATATGGATAAGATACAAGGTCCATCACAACAAGTGAAATTTTTAACAGTCCATTGGAGCACTGATGGACCTAAAATACCAGACAATGTCATTGATAAGATACAATCCCTAGAACCACCAAAAAATAAAAGTGTGGTACAACATATTATAGGCATCTTTGGGTGTTGGAGACAACACATTCCTTATTAACATCTTATTTTACAACCTTTATATAAAATAATAAGAAAATCAGAGGACTTTGTGTGGCAAAAAGAACAGGAAGAGTCATTAAAAACATGCCAGGAATATGTTAAGGAATTTAGTAAATTAACATTTATATAACCAGAACAAACAGTAATATTGGATATTTTATATTATCAAGGATATGGCAATTGGAATATTTTTACGAAAACAGATAAAACTATTACACCAGTAGGTTTTTATAGTAGATGCTTTCCGTGGACTGAAAATAAATTTAGTTTATTTGAAAATACTATTTGGACAGTATATGACGCATTAAGAACAATACATTCATTATTATAAAATAATGCAGTAATCATAAGAACAATCACACCAATAATGGACTGGATTAAGGCACCAGGAAAAGCATGGTCAGGATTACCAATGGACGGTAAAGTCCTACAATGGAAATGGTATTTACAAGAATTTTTGAACAATAACCAGATATCCCAAAAAGGAAACATACCTAACATTTCAGGACAAATTTTACAAAAACCAACATTAAAATTGCCAGAAATAACCAAAACCCCTAATATACCAAAGCCAATAGGGCTGTGATGGACAGAAGAATATAATCCAGGGATGATAAATGCATGGTTTACAGATGGATCCTCAATCTCAAAAAATAATATTATACATTGGGAAGCAGCAGCATATAGACCCAAAGATGGCACAATATTAACAGTGGTATGAGCAAGTCAGCACAACATGCAGAAGTTACAGCTGCAGCTATAGCTATAGCACACTCTCAAAGAGAAAAACAGAATAGTATACATATATTTACTGATTCTTGGTGTGTAGCCAATGGTATAGCGATTTGGTCAGGAAAAT
>NW_026069534.1:6796-8436 GCF_014885135.2 Alexandromys fortis
GTGTAGCCAATGGTATAGCGATTTGGTCAGGAAAATGGAAACAAAATAATTGAAAAATAGGAGGCAAAGATATCTGGTCCAAAGAAGCATGGATAAAAACGTCAGAAGCAGCAAAAATGATGAAAATCATAGTGTTCCATGTAGATGGACATACAGGTAAAACAAATGAAATGCATAAATATAATGACACTGTAGATAAGCTGGCAGCAGCAGCAATTAAATTGAAGGCAATTTACAAAACAATACCCCAGAAAGGAAACAAAATAAAGATAAAACAAGATTGGATTAAAATCTTGAACCCAGACCTAACTAAAGAGGTACACCTACAAGAAATTCTAAAATTACATGAAGAATTGGGATACATAGGAACACATGCACTAAAACAATGGTTTGACCAACAAAATATAAGATCAAGATGGTCCCAAATCAAATCAGTAATAAAATTTTGCAATAATTGTCCATCACAATGTAAAAGATTTACACATAATTATAGAGTTACAGTGGGATCAAATGGTACTTTAATAAAATAGTACAAATAGGATTTTATAGGCCCACTAGCAAAATTTAGGAACAGATATGCATGTACAATGGTAGATATTTGTACAGGTCTGGGGATGGCGAAAGACGGACATAAACCAGATCAGAAAACATGCATAATAAAAATATTACCATGGACAGCAGCATATGGACACCCAGATATAATACAGCGTGATCAAGGCACACATTTTACAGGAAAATTAACGTGATTGGCAAAACAATTAGGAATACTATGGGAATTTCATCAAGCCTATACACCTACAGCAGCAAGAAGTATAGAAAGATTTAAAGGCTTATTAAAAGCACAACTGTTGAATAAAGAGCCACCACTATGGAAAGCCTTACATTTAGCAGTAATAGAATTAAATCAAAGACCAAGGCTAAACAGACAGTCACCAATACAGGAAGCCACTCATAAAAATATAAGAATAGAATATCCAGAAGTACGAGAAAACAAACTAATTAGACCTCATCATGCCATTTACAGGAACCCAAAAAACCAGGGAATATCACCTGCAGAAATAATAACAGAAGGACATGCAAATAATGCGTGGATATTACAAGGTAAAGCTGACCTAAAATTGGTAAGGTTAGAAGATCTTGCATGAGGAATGGGATGCAAATGGTCCTCATGGAAAACACAGTGCAGGACACTTTACATGTGCCTGGCACTGTGCCTAATCAGCATATACCTGGTGATACCAAAAATCGATGTAACTCTAAAAGGAGAATTATGTTTGAATATATACAATCATTCAATAGAAATAAAGGGAGCAAAACAGTATACGCAAAAGATTTAATTGTAAACATTACCTTTTGTTGGTGGCATTTTGTTGGCAAATAATTATAGCCAGCACCAACAGTATAACCATAACAAGATTACAAAAATTAAGAAGGATAGCATTACTCTTTTTAAGGTGCCACAATGGGAAGAAACGAACCCTCTAAAAGGAATTTGGACCTACTAGCTAAAGGAGGTATTAGAAGGGTAATTTGGCATTATTATAATAAACACTGGAGTGCACTTGTGGACTTGTTTGATAGAATGGGAATAGATAGAGGAACAGATAGAGATAGATGTCATTTTTGTAAGAGTAAATATA
>NW_026069534.1:15694-18829 GCF_014885135.2 Alexandromys fortis
CGAAATGAGTAAATTGGATAGAATTCATACACCTAAGCTTAGAAAGTTATTGCATCAAAGCAATATTAAAAATATTTTTACCCCATCCTCATCAATGACCGAGAACCAGGAGCGTTGCAAAAAAGGCCACAGCTAAGTGGTGCCTGACAACCGACTGACAAAGATAGCTTGCACGCTAGGCTGTGGCATCTTCACCTTCTCTGGCCTTACAGTGTCCTCCCATGCTCACCTTAGGAGGTGGCACGGGCCCACAACAGGACAGGGAACTCCCCTGTCGGTTCCCCCACCCCACCTCCGAACACAGTGAACGCGGGCCGGGCTGAACATTCTGGAAGAGCCACTCTGCTCAGGCAATGAAAACGAAAGTACGACCAACCTAGACCACAGGCAGCTAGGAAAACAGGCCAATTGCTTGCTTGCTCACAGGAAACAAAGAGTGTGTCTGACATATAGGTGACAGAACAAGGTGGACCACGGCAAGGGCAGTTCCCTCCCCATCTAAGTCTCCTTTAAAGGCGTAGTTCACCATGGCCACTGCCTGCTTGCTTGCTTGCTTGCGGTTCTTTTTCTTCACCCCACTCCCCATATCCTCAGCCCACACTTCTCATACTAAATACCATGTTGGAGAAAATTAAAACAGCCGTGGTGGAATAGTTTTTTTTAAAAAAAATAAAAATAGTTTTTAAAAAAATATTTTTAGAAGATATGCTTTTTGAATATTGTGCTTCTTTGGACTGGTATGATAGATATAAAACATGGAAGAGTAGGAATTGCAGGGTTATTAGCTTCATGCCCATAAAATGCGCAAAAAACTGCCATAAAGGATGCACCCTAAAGAGTATACCAGCAGGCACACCTAAATATTGGAATTTAAGATCAGTAAATGACCAGATGGCCTACGTAGCATATAGAAGAAGACCGATAGCCTATGTAAATCCTCAGGCCTGCAAGCCTCATAGTGACTCCTTTAATGTTGACAACATGTCAGGAGTCAGGGGATGGAATGTAATGAGCATGGAAACAGATTTCTTCTTGTATGTGGTATGGAAAATTACTAAGGTGAAATATTAACAGGACATTTGCCCGCTTGAAAAGCTAATACAATGCTGGTAGACAATTAATGGAGTCTGCTTTTTCATTACATCAAGTTACATTCATTCTTATTCCATAGATTTCCTGCTCTATCTACACTACGGATTCCCCTTTATTTATTCATTCAGAGGAATCTGTTTCTATGCTCATTACAGACCGGTTACTCATCACTCTCTGGGGAGAAGGGCACAGAATCCTCATAGATATTACTCGAAAAGAACCTGGAGCTGAAGTCCCCCAGCTCATAACATATATCAATAATTGTTTGGTCTTTTGTTTTAATTAAGGAATTTTCACTTTCTTCCCTTCTTCCTGACATCTCTTCCTCGTCTTTCTTTATGAAATTGTTGAGGTTTCCACATTTGTAGTATTCTAAAATTTCATGATATAAAAAATATTTAATTTGTACTTACCAATTATTATGATTTTTTAAAACAATGCTGCAAGACCCCAGGCTTCAGTAGGCAGCAGAAACACGGTAGGTCCCTAAATGGTGGTGGCTGGTCTTGTGGCGGTCCCTAGCTGTGGTGGCTGAAACCGAGCTGAGCCACTGCGGCCCATACCGAGATGAGCCACTGTGGCCAATACCTAGCCAAGCCACTGTGGCTGATCCCCTGAGCGGTTGCTGGTTCCAGGCAGGGAGACACGTGGAGAGCAGGCTAGTCCCAACTAGAAGGCAGTGTGAGGTAGAAGTCACATTGACATCGAACAGAATGGAATTGGGGGGGTGAGTGGAGAGAGAAAGAGACAGAGACAGAGACAGAGACAGAGACAGAGACAGAGACAGGGAGGGAGAAAGACAGAGATAAAGGAGAAAGAGGAAAAATAAGGAGAGATGCAGAAGAAAGCATTGCCTCTCTCAGGGAGGAGAAGCTGCCTCTCTCTGGGAGACAGAGCATGAAGTGGGGAAAAGGGGTGGGAACTGGGAAAGGGCGGGAACTGGGAAAGGGCATGAACTCCACAAACTTGGAAGGGCGCGAACTCGGAAAGGGCGCGAACTCGGAAAGGGCACAAACTTGGAAATGGGCCCAAACACAGGCCAGAAGCTGAAGATCAGCCTGCCTCAGCAGATGGGGAAAGGAGTGAGCGTGGCTTGCCACATGGCTTGCTACCAGGATTTGGGGACCCAAAGCATTTCTGCTGCCTACTGCCACCAAGGATCTTGCAAGAGTTTTTTTCTAAAAAAAAAAAAATCATAACACTAATTATTTATTACAAAGTTCCACTGGTGCTTGGTCAACATTTTCTGAAACTATGTGTTATTTCCATTTTGGGATACTTTCAACAAGTATTTATATAGAGACTAATCTCTTTGATTTTTCATTCAGTTTTGGCATTCTTAATATTGGGAACAGGATGTGCCAGGTAGAATAATTGTATCTATTCTTTTTCACCATTTTTTTAAACTTTTTTTTTGTTGTTTTTGTGAGAAAGAATTTTTTTGTAGCTTTGGAGCCTATCCTGGAACTAGCTCTTGTAGACCAGGCTGCCCTCAAACTCAGAGATCTGCCTGCCTTTGCCTCCCAAGTGCTGGGAATACTGGCCCCTCTTTTTAACTCTTGTAGCACCATTGCATTAATTTTTTAACTATACTTCAGCTGGTTTATTGTTTTTTTTTTAAATTAACAGATACCATTTTGATTTCTCAGTCCCTTATATTTTGTGTCTCCTTCATATTGTCTCATGTATATTTTTAATGACTTGATATTTTCAGGTTATTCTAGACATTTTTAAAATTTCCTTTTTGAGAGAATTTTCACAGTAGAAAATTCTATTTCTGTAGGGCAAAATTTTTTCCCTTGTTTTTATTTACATCTCTCTACTTGTATGCTTTCTTCAAATAACAAATGAGTTCCTCAATTCAATAAACAGTTATCTGACCCTTGAGGCCTGAGTTCAATCCTCAAAACCCCTGTAGTGGAAAGAGAGGCAGACTTCTGCAAATTGTTCTTTGACCTCCACATGTCTGTAGAGGTGTGTACCCCTGACACACACAAGGCTTGTAAGTTTTTAACTCTATGTGCTGAGGCAGATGTAAACTGC
>NW_026069534.1:24697-26001 GCF_014885135.2 Alexandromys fortis
CTGTTTTCACTTACATTTCTATATTTAAAAAATTCCAGATTTTACAGGAGAATTAGTCTGTACAAATTAGCCTTATGTGTTAAAAGCGATTTAACACTTAAAATACACCACCCGCCTTGTTTGAGGAGGACATGAAGACACTGAATTGTTTCCAGCTTATGGAACAGGTGCACAAATCATTGAAGCTAAAGCTTCAACAAGGTTCCAGGGAGTTCTTAACCCTCTATCCTATACACCAGCGTCTCTCTTTCCTATTACATACTAAAACAAAGAAAGCATGCCATCCACAGTACTTAAAAACATCGATACACTTAATTGTTAAAATGCTGAAACCACATAAATAACATTCAAATTATATTAAAGAAGAAAGGAAAAATCATTCAACCACACATCTCTCCAATGTATCTGAAAGGCATAGTACATTACTAAGCAGTTCCTCTTTCTAAAACCCTCTATACCAAGCCAACACCAGCACGAAGGGATTCTCTCTCAATTGTGACTACTTTCAACAATTGGTGGGTTTCTGGGGATGGGGAGGTATGGTTGTTCATGTACAACAGACTTCATTTCATGTAAATCTCAAAATTATTAAACCCAAAGCCTAAACACATCAAAGTCTGATTTGAATGAAATCAGAATATTGTCTGTGTCACAGAAAAACAAAACATCTCATCAGATATAAACAGTAAGGCAAATATGACACCTGCCTTGTTCGTGGAGGACCCAAAGATGCTGAACTGTTTTCAGCTTATGGAACAGGCACACAAATCATTGAAGCAACAGCTTTATGCAACGATCCCTGGAACCCTTAGCCCTGTTTACTATACACCAGCATTTCTCTTTTCTATCACATACTAAAACTCCGGCTTAAAAGGAAGACCAACTAAGTGTGAGGAAAAGAACCAGAAAGTTGAGACTCCCAAAAATAGACGTTCCTTACTCAATACCGTTTTGTACGCCTAAATGATTATCAACTCCAAGGCAATATGTTCACTTTAATAAAAGGGAAAACTTTAAACATCTCAAGTATGAGAATAATGAAATCTACCAGTCTTCATCTCCAACATTACAATCAAAAGAGTCTGCAAATACTTTCCAGTGTTATTTCTACAAAATTGTGTTTCAAAATCTCAAAGCTTCCAAGGCAGTAATTAAAGGTATAACTTTTGCATTTTTTTTGCAATTTCCATCTCTGGAGGCTAACTTAGACTACTTCTCCACAACAATATAAATTTCTTTGTGCCCCATCTTACATAATTTAAAGCTAACATCTAGGATGCCCTTGCTTTCAAATGTAGACTTTT
>NW_026069534.1:28986-30385 GCF_014885135.2 Alexandromys fortis
TGGAGGCTAATTTAGAATACTTCTCCACAACAATATAAATTTCTTTGTGCCCCATCTTACATAATTTAAAGCTAACATCTAGGATGCCCTTGCTTTCAAATGTAGACTTTTGCCTTTCTAAATCTTGCTTGCCAGTAGGGCTGTGTAGTGAGCTACATTTACAACCTCATACACACTATTTCCAGCCACCTCCCATTTGTACCCACACCACACAAAGTGCACAGAACATCAGCAACAGTACTTCAGGGTAACTAATAACGTCTCTATGTTTAAAAGTTACCAAAAGACTAAAAGTAAACACCCCACTCAAAAACCCCCTTGAGACCATCATCCAAGCTGCAAAAATACTCAAGGTAGTCTGACTGCTTGAATCAGTAAAAAGGGATTGTTTGAGTATTTGGACTTTATGAACTGTAATTAAATCAATTCCTATCTATGGTAGTTGTGTACAAACAACACCACGAGATTAGGAAAGGAAAGGGTGGCTAGACATTATCCCCACGTGCTCCTGTGAGGAGAACTCATTTCAGCATCTGTCTTGCCTTGGGAGCAGACCAGTAGACCTGGGATCTGCTGGGACTTCTGTGACTTGGACTGCCTCTCTTGGACCCTGGGGGAAAAGTAGCCTAATTAGCATATTTAATTTGCATGTAAAAAGAGATACAAAGTGTAATAGGAAGCCAGGCCCATCTTAATTAACATTTCAAATCAAGGACTCTGAGGTGTTATTTTAAGGACTAGGCAGAGGCAGGTGGATCTCTGTGAGTTCGAGGCCAGCCTAGTCTACAAGAGCAAGTTCCAGGACAGGCACCAAAGCTACAGAGAAACCCTGTCTCGAAAAACCAAAGGAAAAAAAAAAGACCTTCCAGGCGATGACTGTTCTTGGTTGTCAATGTGATTGTAGCTGGAATGACTTAGTAAGTCTTCTCTAGGACTTTACTGATAGCAGTGTAAGAGGCTCTTTTACCCTCCATCACTGGTGTAATAATTCCTTCTCTGCTGCTGTGGTAAAATACTCTGAGTTAAGGCTCATGTTCTAAAGGCTTGCTCTCCAGTTCAACAGTGTTCTGTAGATAATGAGTGGATTGTTCAATAAACTCTTTGGTGGATTCAAAGCCTGATGAGAGGCAATGAAAAGTTTTGGAGATTGGGTCGAATTGTGTAGTTATAGGCATCAGGTTGCTGAGCTCATGCCCTTAGAGTATATTTTGTTTGGTCCCTCTCCCTCCTTCCCTCCCTTTCTTTCCTCCTCTCCCTCTCCCTCCAGTTCCAGCTAATATGAGATGGGTAGACTAGCTCTTCCACCTGTACCCTGCCTTGATGTTCTGCCTTGACCCAGGCTCACAGTAACAGAACCTATTTACCATAGATGGAAACCTCTAAAACTTGGAGCCAAAAT
>NW_026069535.1:0-901 GCF_014885135.2 Alexandromys fortis
AAGAAATAGAGACAAACTTTTTGAAACATGAAATTGGCTGTGGAGAGAGGCAGGACACATCTGGGAGAAATTGAGGTAAAATAATACATCATGAAAATATATTGTATTGTTTTTTAGTCCACCTATAAAATGAAGGCAATTAATATATATGCCAATATTACTATTGCTCATTTTAGTACTTACTGTTATTTTTATTAATATATGTGACTTCGATGCAGGGAACTATCCATGTGGCAACAAATATGTAGTTCTTCTTGATTATTTTTATTTCCTTCTTTTCTTCATTTCCCTATTCTCTCTCTTTTTTTGTATAGAAAGGTTATTATGCCTCATGGCAATTCTGGAACTTGGAGTATAGCAGAGGATGACTGAATTTCATGCCATATTTTTGCATTTTGATTAAACCTTCTTTCTTTTATGGTCATTGCCATAAGTAAAATTCTTAAAGAACTGAAAATATTGTTGATAATTAAATTATGATAAGCTGTTTTAAATTAGTATTTGCCAACACTAGAAAGAGCCATGGAATTGGCAGAATTGGCTTTTGAATCCATATATTGATTCTAATTAAGGATGGTTATAAAATTTCTTTCCTGGTCTGTATGTTGAACTATCATGAGACACTGAAACTGGAATTACACACTATTTCATGTATTTATTTCTTTTTTTCTTTTTCTTTTTCTTTTTTGAATTAATTAATTTATTATTAAAGATTTCTGTCTCTTCCCCACCGCCGCCTCCCCTTTCCCTCTCCCTCCCCCAATCAAGTCCCCCTCCCTAGTCAGCCCAAAGAGCAATCAGGGTTCCCTGCCCTGTGGGAAGTCCAAGGACCACCCACCTCCATCCAGGTCTAGTAAGGTGAGCATCCACGAAACTTCCTAGGCTCCCACGAAACCAATAG
>NW_026069535.1:2567-4004 GCF_014885135.2 Alexandromys fortis
TTTGTTTAAGAATTGGTATGATCTTGGATGAAATATTTTTTCATTCTTGAACCACATTTGTGGGGTGAGTTTTAAAGCACAGCCTCTGGTGGTTTTATTTACCATATATTTGATCTGTAAGTTTTCTAGAAAGATAAAATGACGTTAATAGGCATGTAAAGAAGTATTTAATTCTCTTCATATGACCATTATATATTAAACAAATGTTACTGAGAAGGGTTTATTTAAGGAACTTGGATAAATGCCCATATCATGGAAATGAAAATGTGTCAGAATTATAGGTTAAATGTCTTTTTTTTTCATTCTCATGGAAAATTTTATTTTCTAATTTACAAATGTTGGCAGCTTTGTCTTTAACATTTTTGAGTTGTTATATCAGACAACATAAGAGATAAGTCTGATTTTCAAATAGTAGATTTTAAAACTGCTGGATTTACGAAAGTCTCCTTGAGCCCTGGAGGGTGTATGATACATAGTAAGAACTAAGAACAAAATTGTTAAATGTCTTTTTAGAGCAGAGGATAATGAGGAATTCAATATAAGTACTGTATATATAGTTCACAGTTTAATAGAATAACAAATCAAAAGGTAGTTTCAACACAGTAAAATTTATTGAAATATATACAAGATGTTATGTGATCTCGAATGTAATCAAAGAACGATGATTGAGAAAAAACACTAACATGCGGTCTAAAGGATGACTTGAAACCATCTGATAAAATGTGAACAATTAGATTATATATGGGATATATAAGTGATAAGTACATTGATTCCTCAATAACTAAGGAATAAATGATCTTTTGATGGATATAGTCTTGTTAACTTGATTACATTGAGAGACTTCTGGGATACCAGTATGTGACACTTCTGGGTGTGATGAAGAGATTATTTCTTGGGATATCTAGCACGTGGGATAACATAGTCTCCTAAATGTGTTTGGTACTTTCTAAAAGGTTCAGTGTCATGTATGAATGAACAGGAAATAGTAGAAGCCAGCCACTGTTTACAACTTAACAATCACATCAAGTAATTATATGTAGTGCTATTATTATCATCCAAGGACATTATGTTTCAGCTTTTATATTCTGGCAACACAGATTCACACTTGCTTTCGCAAAAGGAACTTCCAAGATTTCTTCTTTGGACAGGGTAGGTCTTGGGTCCCTATTTCCCATAGGCTTTCATTTTTGTGGATTGAAAACTACAAGGACTGATCATTTAATATTGGATCACCAATTTGGTGTGCTCTACACTTAGAACTACTATTCCCCCTACTCGCAACATTCCTTAGTTTCCTGTAATTTTTTTCTGAAAGGTGGAGGTCTCATGGATATATTGGAAGATCTTATTGTTTTCCATGTTCACTTCATGTTTAGCAAATGGCCAGCCCTGAAAACATATGCACAAATAATAATATATAGACTGATCAGGTTATAT
>NW_026069536.1:0-1020 GCF_014885135.2 Alexandromys fortis
TAAAAAATATTCTCACTAGCATGCTCACACTTGGTATCTGAGAATACTGTATACCAATTTAGAAGAAAGAAATAAGATGATCTTAGGATTTTTTCCTAAAGATTACCATGCAGAAAATATATTTTAAAAATCAAGGCACACCCTTAAAAATCACAAAGCACACCCTGTTTTCCTTACAGATCTGTGGTAGCTGAGGTGGACAAACTCTGAAACACTGGAAGGTTCACTTCACTTGAATTTAGGATAACAGAAATAATGAAAAGGAAATGTCCCAACAAAGCTTCCAAGTCATTTGCACTCAGGAGGGATGTAGTGTGTTTCAGCAAACCTGTCTCTGATGTACCAGAACTGAAGCCAAACATGGTAGATGCCAGGAGACCAGAGAAAGAAAGAGACGGTTCCAGAAGCAAACCGGATAAAATTTCCTAGGGACGTACAGACAGAAACATGTCTTGAGCAGCAACATGACAGGAAGATTGATGTGGGATTCCCCTCTGTACGTTGTGAATACCATTGGTTAATAAAGAAACTGTCTTAGGCCTGCACAGGGCAGAATAGAAGTAGGTGGGGAAACTAAACTCACAGAGATCTGCCTGCCTCTGCCTCGTGAGAGCTGGGACTAAAGGTGTGCACCACCACCACCCAGCCTGGATCTTGTTTTAGAAGGACATGACCACACAATTGTGTGTATAAGTTCTCTTTACCCAATTGACCTGTTCTCGTATGTAGTTTGCTATGTTTCAAAGTGTCTCTCAAAGCTTGTGTGGTAGAAACTTAACCACTGCTAGGTAGAACCTTAGGGAGGACTCTGTGCTGGTAAACAGAGTGGGTTATAGCAGGTGTGGGTTATCTTTAGCTTTTCTCTTTGAAGGCTGAGTTTAGCCATTTTGTTTTCTTGCATGCTTTGTCTGTGGGTTTGTTTAAAACAGGACCTCTCTATGTATCCCACGCTGGCTTTGAATTATATTGATCCTCCTGTTTCTGGGTCATTACACCCAAATTTGAGTGCTGTTTGCTTTC
>NW_026069536.1:3137-4820 GCF_014885135.2 Alexandromys fortis
TGAGAGTCAGGCTCAGGGCCACCCTCCATCCCTAGGTTGGCACCACTAACTGCCCTACCCTCTAGATGCACTCATTCCCTTTCTTTTCTCTCTCTCTTTCTTAGGTCAAAGGACCAGGAATTGGCCTGCTGGGGATTTCCAAAGGGGCTGACCTCTGCCTCTCCATGGCCTCTTTCCTGAAAGGCATTACAGCGGCTGTCATAATCAATGGCTCCATGGCCAACGCTGCTGGAACACTGCACTACAAGGATGAGACCCTGCCCCCTTTGAGCATTAACATGAATCGAATCAGAGTGACCAAAGATGGCCTTAGAGATATTTTGGAAGCCCTGAATTGCCCTTTAGAAGGCCCTGACCAGAAGAGCATCATCCCTGTGGAAAGGTCTGACTCCACCTTCCTGTTCCTTGTGGGTCAGGATGACCGCAACTGGAAGAGCGAATTCTTTGCGAATGAGATCTCCAAACGCTTGCAGGCCCATGGGAAGGAGAAGCCCCAGATCATCTTATACCCAGAAGCCGGGCACTATATTGAGCCCCCTTATTTTCCTTGGTGCAAGGCTTCCTTACATGCCAATATTAAGATGCCTGTCGTCTTTGGTGGGGAGCCCAGGGCTCATGCCATGGCCCAAGTGGATGCATGGCAGCAACTCCAGACTTTCTTCCACAAACATTTGGGTGCTGAAGTGAGAACAATCCCAGCAAAACTGTGATTTTCTGTGAGCAGTGACACTTGTGATGTTGATCCCTCCTGAGAATGGCTGCCCCTGTTAGGATGTGCATGTATTTTTCTCTCTGTTAATAAAGTCTTGAGTTCCACACCCCCAAAGGTTTTATGGACTGAGTCCTCATTGGTTTGAGGACACCGTGGTTCCTACCTTCTTATGGCAATGAAGATTGAACCCAAGGCTTGTGCATGGAGGGCTAGCTCTCAGCTGCTGAGCTATCCCACTCTCCCTTAGAGGGCAGCGGTTTTAAAGAAACTTGAGAGGTTGTGGAGCACATCTGCTGCCCGGCACAGCATGTGACTGACAGCTGCAGTTATAGGAGAAGAAGTGAGCAACATGGACTGGCCGTGCCTGCTACATAACGCAGTCCAGTAACTATGTGCTAGATGGCTGTAAGTAAATCTGTAACTGCTGCACAAGAAAGCATGTGCAGTGGCTCCTTCTTTCTGTGAGATCCACATGGCAGACTCTACTGCTGCCCATGGGTCAAATTATTTGAAACTTATTTCCTGCCATTATTCCTTAGACACTATGTAACAGTTTAGGAGCTATTTATACAGCGGTAGTGTTCCACTTAGGGACATAAGTATTCTGGAAGTGATCATATTGTTTTAAAGATTTTTCAGACTATATGCTAATTCCACACCATTTTATATCAATTACATAAATCATAGCAGTTTGGGGGTCCAGGTAGGCAACCCCCAGTGAATGCCTTGGAGCAGCTGTAATGAACACAGTAGAAGTAAAGCTTTCAGTTTTCAGAAGCTGGAGCAAAATCTACATGAGCAGTAGAAAAAGACAAGATCTCTTGAGTAAATTGGGAGCATGGGAATCATGGGAGAGGGTTGAAGGGGAGGAGAGAGAAAAAGGAGGGGATCAGAGAAAAATGCATAGCTCAATAAAATCAATAAAAAATATTCTCACTAGCATGCTCACACTTGGTATCTGAGAATACTGT
>NW_026069537.1:0-7456 GCF_014885135.2 Alexandromys fortis
GGAGCTGGAGAGATGGCTCAGAGGTTAAGAGCACTGATTGTTCTTCCAGAGATTCTGAGTTCAATTCCCAGCAACCACATGATGGCTCACAACCATCTGTAATAAGATCTGGTGCCCTCTTCTGGCCTGCAGGGACACATGCAAGTATAATGCTGTATACATAATTAATAAATAATTTTTTTTTTTAAAAAAAGCAAACAACATACTTAGCCCACACTGGCACAGAGTATATATTACCATTACAAAAGGGAGGAAAGGAAGCATATTGAAGAAGTAATGGACCAAGATTGGAATTCAGCAGTACAAACACCAAATTCTCTAACTCCTTGTCTCCGTTGTCTGATGTCAAAGGGCTTAGGTAGTTTTGCCCTCTGGCTTTTCTACCTGTGGCAAGTACCTTTCTTTTAGCCTGAATCCACTCCCTGTGTGTGTGGCTCTTCTGGGCAGATTTCTTATGGCCATCATTAAAATCTTGGGGGTCTCCAATGCAACCCATTTTTTACTTCTACAACTCTGTGCAATGGCCTCTCAGGGCCTCTTGCCCCCTCAGAACCTTCTCACAGGAGTCCCCTGACACATGCCGCTTCATCTCAGCAGCTGTCACGACAGCAGGGGAAGATTCCACAGCCTCGAGCTTTTTATGACTCTAAAGTCAGCACCAGGTGGAGGACAATGCCATGGCTCACAGCTTGGGGTGAACCCTAAGCCCCTGGACCCAGAGTGTCAGCAGCTTTTGATTGCAGCTGCCTTCAAGGAACAGCAAATGCCTTGTGTTCTCTCTCAGGAGCTGGATGCTTAGCTGAAAGGGGACTTGCTGAGGACATCCCTCTCTTTATTGGGGGGGGGCAAGTCAGGCTTCCCTTAACTGCTAATCACCTTCACAATGGCAGCCCTCCCTCCAACACAAACCTTGGCTGTAACCTTGAACTTATCAGTGTCCTCTTTCTCTTTAAATTGTGCTCTTTGCATTTCTTTCTGCTTGCACTTGATCGTTTTCATTGCAGACCTGCACAAGAGTGGTTACTAATAACCACAGGACAGGGTCAATATGAAACTGTCTTGAAATCTCCTCTACCAAAGAGATTAGTTTTTATTTTTAAATAGTTTTAGGCAAGTTCTTAACACACAGGCAGAAAGCAGCCACATTTTCCCCCCAGAATATCACACTAATAGCCTCTGGCCCAGTTGCTAATATTGTTCCCCTCTGAAACCTTTTGAACTGGGCCTCCACAGTCCATATGTATCTTGGCTCCATGGTTTCCAAACTTCTAGAATGGCCCACTAAATTCTGCTTACAGGATTCAATCACTTTTCTAGTCCAAAGTTCCAAAGTCTTGCATATTCCTTCAAAACCCAGCAGGGTCAGGTTTGCCACAGCAATAGTTTACTCTTTGGTGTCAACTTCCATATTAATTACTTTTCTATTACTGTAATGAAATACTGTGAACAAGGCAACTTACAGAAGAAAGAGCTTATTTGGTGTGCCATTCATTCCCAAAGAAACACACAGAAGCTTATATTAATTAGAAACTGTTTGATCTATTGTTCAGACTTATCACTAACTAGCTCTTACAATGTAAATTAACCCATAATTCTTATCTATGTTTAGGCACATCTTGGTGCCTTTTCTCAGTAAGGCATTCTCATCTTGCTGCCTCTGTGTCTGGCTAGTGATTGTGTCTCTGCCTTTCCTCTTCCCAGAATTCTCCTAGTCTGGTCACCTTGCCTTTATTTCCTGCCTGGCTACTGCCTTATCAGTGCTTTATTAAACAAATATGAGTGATAAATCTTTACAGTGTGCAAGAGCAATTTGGGCATATGGTTCCAGGGGGTTAGAGCCCACAATGGTAGAATAAAAGCACAGTAGCAGGAGCAGAAAGCTGAGGACTGACATCTTGAACTGCAAGCTAGAAATTGTGCAAGTATTTAAACTCTCAAGGCCCCCTCCCCAGATGGCATACTTACATGAGCAAAGCCACACCTCCTCAAGCTATCCAAACAGTGCCACAAACTGGAAACCAAATGTTCAAGTGCCCTAGATTTGGGGGGGAATTTATAATTTAGACCATTATAGTGCTTATCTACTCATTTATATACCCATCATCCATCCATCTATTCATGCCCCACCACATTATCTATCCATCAATCCATCTTCAACCCACTCATTCTTTTTTTTCCTTTCTTCTTTCATTCATTCCCCTCTTTTAAAATATTTACTTTGTTTTATGTGCACGAGTGTTTTGCCTGAATGTCTGTCTGTATGTGTACCACATACATGGCTGGTTCTCATGGAATTCAGAGGGGGGGGCATCAGATACCCTGGAACTGGAATTATGAATGTTTGTGAGCCACCACGTTGGTGCTAGGAGCTAAGCCCTGCTCTTTTGCAAGCACAACAAGTGTTGGACATCTCTCCAGCTCCCTTATCCTCCTTATCCACCAGTCCACATCTCCCTCTATCCACTTATTTAGTTCTGCCTGTACAATCAACATCTCCCGTCTATGCAACTTTCTATCCACCCGTGTTTTTTCCTTCTGTCCATCTCTACACCCGTCTAGTACACAAGGTTAAGCCTCAACATCCAGGCACAGGTTTGGTGCGTACTGAGAATGGAGTGGCGAATAAGGCTGACTTGTATGTTTTGTGACCTAAAGCTAGTGTAGTTTGGTGGGCTCTCTTTCAAACAGCGAAGCCACACTTACAAATTGATAGGTTTTCCCATTGTCTCAGAATTGGCCCAGCAAGTGAAGAGCCCTAAAATGCAGGCTTTGTTGGCAAGTGAATTCTCCTTTGTGGGTGTAGCCTCTTCTCTTGGGGCTCATAGAGGAGATCTCATGTCACAGATGAGGTCTGGACCCTCATCAGGCAAGGATGTAGATAAACCTAGAAGAAATCCATAAGACCATGGTCCATGAGAGTGTGGAGTACCTCAACCCTAAGCTTTCGGCTTTGTACTCTGTGTCCAAATCTGCATACAACACTTCATGTCTTCTCTTACCACCTATGCACAGAGTTTCACCTGTCTGCTGATACCATATGAGGTGCCAAGTGGTTCCGAAGGATGATAATGTCATTGTCTTGTGGCTTGCAGAGCTCCTGGGTTTCTTGTCTCCTCATCTTGCTTCTCCTTTACTGCTCAGCTTCATAGTGCTCAGATCCTCTGGGGCCTTTGCCTCTGTTGCAAGTGACTCTGCCAATCAATTCAACTTTTCTTAGTAATGGTGAGTGTCTCCCTGAAAGAAACGGCCATGTTCACTGCAGGAGAACACTATGTTCATCTTGTTACACTGGACTGATATCAAGATCCCTCTCCCAGGCTGAGACTGGGCCAGAGCCCTTCAATTTTCCCAGCTACAGAATGAGATCAGCATAGGATGAGCACCTTGGGGGTATGGAGTACTTCACAATCAGTCAAATGGGCATGGCTCCTCCTCTTTTGTTGCCTTGATGTCCAGGAAACTGATGCTTTTTGCTCTTGCTCCTTGACCCCCCCTGAAACTACCATGCCTGCTGATTTTTGGTCAGGATACTCACTAGGATCTACTTCATCTGTGTGCCACATTACTGGTGTTCTATATTCTTTTTGTTAGACTCCCCCAGTTCCTCTGGGGCAGGACTTCATTCTCTGTATAAAGCTCACCGTTGTCTGCCAGGCTGTGGAGTACTGTCTAGGTGGCATTGTATAAATAACAGCAGAAATAGCTGTAGACACTTTCTTCCTAAATAGCCATTTTCATCCTCAAGGTATTTTGAAAATATTAGCTAATTAATAAACAAGATAGAATGCCAGAGTCAACACGTGTGTTTTGAGTAAAGCAGCCGCAACGCTTCAGGGTGGGAATCTTTGTCGATTTTGCTGATGCTGCTCTATTGGTTTGGTCCGATAATTACTTCAAATACTTTGAGGATTAAATGTGCAGGCAAAACCCCTATATACATAAAATACGATAAAAATAATTCACATAAGTATTTTAAAGCTCTGCAAGAAATCCTTTGTTCCTTTTATCAAAAATAGATTATTTTTCTCACATAGATGTCCTGATTATAACTTCCCCTCCCTCTTACTCCTTCCAGTTCCTCACACTTCCCTCTCATCTGGATCCACCTTCTTTCTGTCTTTCATTAGAACATTTGGCCAGGCCTTGTGGCATATACCTTTAATCTCAGCACTCAGGAAACAGAGGCAGGCAGATATCTGTGAGTTCGAGGCCAGCCTGGTCTACAGAGCAAGTTCCAGGACAGCCAGGGTTACACAGAGAAATTATGTCTCGAAAAACAAAAACAAACAAACAAACAAACCAAAAAAGAAAGCAAGCAGTCTTCTAAAGGATAATAATATAATATAAAATATAAAACAAAAACTAACATATTGAAATTCTACAAAACAAACAAATAGAAGGGATAGAGCCCAATAGAAGGCACAGGAAATAGACTCAATTTCTCACACACTCAGGAATCCCATACAAACACTAAATAGGAATCCATGATATATATGCAAAGAACCTGTAGGATAAAAAGAGAGAAGAAAAATATAAGTAAAATAAAAATAAAAAAAGTAAGATAAAAAAAATGAAGAGCCCTGACATGACATTGTGAGACAAAGACAAGGAACTTCAAAAGATGCTGTAGGATTCATTTTCTGTTGGCCGTCTAGTGATTAGCGGTAAGGGCATGCAGCCTATCCTTTAAGAATTACTTTAGACTCCCTTTAAAAAAGCCAGATTTTCCTTTGAAAGCACTTATCACTCGGAGATTGCTTCTGGGTTAGGGGTGTGGCACTGGAAGCTTCATTTGGTGACAATAAATGGCCAGTTGGGGCTCTGTCTCTCCCAGTATTTGGTAATTTCATTTTGAATGCCATATATATATATATATACACACACACACATATATATATATATATACATAAACTTCTACTATACTGGGTTTCCATACTATCCCTCAAATGGCCCTTAATTTTAGCTGTCTCTCCTCATATTACCTCCCTCATCCCCTTCTCCCCCCACCCTCTCCACTGTCAAGACCTCCCCCATTTGTAACTATTCTATTTTGCTTTCCTGGGAAGATCTATCTGTGCCCCTCATCCTGTACTTACTCTCCACCTAACCTCTGCGGTTCTACACACTGTACCATGGCTATCATCGACTTAACAGCTAATATACACTTATAAGTGAATACATATCATCTTTGTCCTTCTGAGTCTGGGTTACCTCACTCAGGATGATTTTTTTCTAGTTTCCTCCTGAGAATTTCATGATTTTATTTTTTAGAATGGCCAAATAGTACTCCATTGTGCAAATGTACCACATGTTCTTTATCCGTTCTTCTGTTGAGAGGCATCTAGGTTGTTTCCAATTTCTGACTATCATAAACAGAGCAGCAATGAACAAGGCTGAGCAGGTGTCTCTGTGGTAGGATGAAGCATCCTTTGAGTATATGTCCAAGAGTAGCAGAGCCAGATCATGAGGCTGGTCAGTTCACATCTTCCTGAAGATCTGTCACACCAATTTCTATGGTGGCTGTGTGAGTTTGCACTCCCACCAGCAATGGATGAGTGTTTCCCGTACTCCACACCCTCACCAGTGCGAGCTGTCATTTGTTTTTATTGATCTTAGCCATTCTAGTGGGTGTAAGATGAAATCTCAAAGAAGTTTTGGTAGTGCAAATAATCCCATCAGCTACAGAAATATCATTGCAGTTTTTATGTTGAGGTTATTTGGTAATCTTTCTCCCTTCCCCTCCTCCCTCTCCATCCTCTTACATTCACTACTGCAGTCAAACAAAATTCTGAAATTGAGCCTCACTGCTCTGAGCTATTGGATTATTCCCTCCACACTCAGCTGGAAGTCTATGTCTTCTTCCTGGACTGTGAACCTCCCGAGGGTTTAGGCTGGCCCAGGAAAGGTGTGTCCTGGTGGGCATCGTGAACTGTGCTATCCCTACCCAGTGTCTGCTTCCCTTGGCTCTCATCCACCCATCTGGTGGCTCAGATGCCTGGGACCATTTTGTCTTCCAGGTCCAGAGGGTGAGCTATTGTTTCCATGACAACCACCCACATGTGGATATCTGAGGTCATGTGTACACAAAGGAAGGAGCAAGCTGGCCACGATGACATACATGTTTTCTGCGTCTGTAACATTATAGGTGTGATTCCATAAAATTTGGAAGTCTGTTTGCTGGGCTGAACCTAATACAGCTTCTGTGGCTTGCTGACCTCTTTCTTGATGCAATTTTAGTCTATTTATAACAGCTTCTTGCATTTTCCTTTCTAGAAAACTGATGCTTAGCCCTGAAAACACTTTAAAAAATGTTCTTAAGGAATTAGAAGGAGCAAAAATAGTTTGATGCTTCCGTTTAATAGTAAGTGAGGGATGGGATGGTGTTCTGTGTTCTCAGTCACATCCTGGAACTTACTCTGCAACCACCTGTGACCATGTAGGGCTGGGATGAGATAGGACTCCACCACTGTGGGAAGAAGACTCAGTTTCCTCTTTTCCTTCTACCACCCTGCTGCCTCTCCGAGCTGGCTTCCCACCTCTCTCTTTTTCATCTCTGTCCATGTGATTGTTGGCAACAATGGTCTGCATGGCTTTAGCAGTGTCCATGGCCATAGCTATGGTGACTGTGACTAGCTCAGGACATTGCCCTTTTGATATATGATGTTCTCAGCCCTCCTCGACTGTGAGTTTGGGGTTAGCAATTTCTGCCCATTGGTTTTCTTCAGAAGAGGAAAATTCATGCTTGTATTTATAAATGTGGAAGATGGCTGTCAAGAGGAGACAAATTATGCAAATCTCTGGAATGCCCTCTGATTCCATGGGCGAGTGAATTCCTCCCCGTTACTCATCTTCTATCTCCCCAAGATCTCGCTTCAGTCCAACTCTCTCTGAGCGCATCAGGCTCACTCCTGCCTCTGAGGCTCTTCCTCCCACCATCAGTGCATGGCGTGGAATAGCTATCTTCAGGAGCTGCTTGCAGATTTTAGAGAGACGGATCATGGTGCACAGACAAACAGATATACTTAGGGTTCTAAGACCCTCCTAGGTCCCACCTGCTCTAGCCTATGGCTTGTGAGACTTGTTAAGTCTCAAGGAACATCTGATTCCAAGTTTGGGAAGTGGGCATCTGAGTATTGCCACTGGGTGTGTCTGACACTGCCTGGCCTGTTGCTCTGACTGGTGTGGTGTGGGTTACTGGTCCAGGGGAGCTCTGCTCTTAGGTAGGCAATGCCATCTCAGCATGACTTGTGTTCCAGTAGTGTTTAGGACTCAGTGGAAAAGGGGAATATATTAGGCTCTTGGAATAGAATGCATACCCAGAATGGTGTAAGGCCTTTTCTCTTTGTCTCTGTCTCTCTTGTTTTTTTTTTTTTTTTTTTTGACAGATTTTCTCTTGTAATAGCCCTGGCTGTCCTGGAACTTATTCTGTAGACCAGGTTGCCCTCGAACTCACAGT
>NW_026069538.1:0-7455 GCF_014885135.2 Alexandromys fortis
GGAGCTGGAGAGATGGCTCAGAGGTTAAGAGCACTGATTGTTCTTCCAGAGATTCTGAGTTCAATTCCCAGCAACCACATGATGGCTCACAACCATCTGTAATAAGATCTGGTGCCCTCTTCTGGCCTGCAGGGACACATGCAAGTATAATGCTGTATACATAATTAATAAATAATTTTTTTTTTTAAAAAAAGCAAACAACATACTTAGCCCACACTGGCACAGAGTATATATTACCATTACAAAAGGGAGGAAAGGAAGCATATTGAAGAAGTAATGGACCAAGATTGGAATTCAGCAGTACAAACACCAAATTCTCTAACTCCTTGTCTCCGTTGTCTGATGTCAAAGGGCTTAGGTAGTTTTGCCCTCTGGCTTTTCTACCTGTGGCAAGTACCTTTCTTTTAGCCTGAATCCACTCCCTGTGTGTGTGGCTCTTCTGGGCAGATTTCTTATGGCCATCATTAAAATCTTGGGGGTCTCCAATGCAACCCATTTTTTACTTCTACAACTCTGTGCAATGGCCTCTCAGGGCCTCTTGCCCCCTCAGAACCTTCTCACAGGAGTCCCCTGACACATGCCGCTTCATCTCAGCAGCTGTCACGACAGCAGGGGAAGATTCCACAGCCTCGAGCTTTTTATGACTCTAAAGTCAGCACCAGGTGGAGGACAATGCCATGGCTCACAGCTTGGGGTGAACCCTAAGCCCCTGGACCCAGAGTGTCAGCAGCTTTTGATTGCAGCTGCCTTCAAGGAACAGCAAATGCCTTGTGTTCTCTCTCAGGAGCTGGATGCTTAGCTGAAAGGGGACTTGCTGAGGACATCCCTCTCTTTATTGGGGGGGGGCAAGTCAGGCTTCCCTTAACTGCTAATCACCTTCACAATGGCAGCCCTCCCTCCAACACAAACCTTGGCTGTAACCTTGAACTTATCAGTGTCCTCTTTCTCTTTAAATTGTGCTCTTTGCATTTCTTTCTGCTTGCACTTGATCGTTTTCATTGCAGACCTGCACAAGAGTGGTTACTAATAACCACAGGACAGGGTCAATATGAAACTGTCTTGAAATCTCCTCTACCAAAGAGATTAGTTTTTATTTTTAAATAGTTTTAGGCAAGTTCTTAACACACAGGCAGAAAGCAGCCACATTTTCCCCCCAGAATATCACACTAATAGCCTCTGGCCCAGTTGCTAATATTGTTCCCCTCTGAAACCTTTTGAACTGGGCCTCCACAGTCCATATGTATCTTGGCTCCATGGTTTCCAAACTTCTAGAATGGCCCACTAAATTCTGCTTACAGGATTCAATCACTTTTCTAGTCCAAAGTTCCAAAGTCTTGCATATTCCTTCAAAACCCAGCAGGGTCAGGTTTGCCACAGCAATAGTTTACTCTTTGGTGTCAACTTCCATATTAATTACTTTTCTATTACTGTAATGAAATACTGTGAACAAGGCAACTTACAGAAGAAAGAGCTTATTTGGTGTGCCATTCATTCCCAAAGAAACACACAGAAGCTTATATTAATTAGAAACTGTTTGATCTATTGTTCAGACTTATCACTAACTAGCTCTTACAATGTAAATTAACCCATAATTCTTATCTATGTTTAGGCACATCTTGGTGCCTTTTCTCAGTAAGGCATTCTCATCTTGCTGCCTCTGTGTCTGGCTAGTGATTGTGTCTCTGCCTTTCCTCTTCCCAGAATTCTCCTAGTCTGGTCACCTTGCCTTTATTTCCTGCCTGGCTACTGCCTTATCAGTGCTTTATTAAACAAATATGAGTGATAAATCTTTACAGTGTGCAAGAGCAATTTGGGCATATGGTTCCAGGGGGTTAGAGCCCACAATGGTAGAATAAAAGCACAGTAGCAGGAGCAGAAAGCTGAGGACTGACATCTTGAACTGCAAGCTAGAAATTGTGCAAGTATTTAAACTCTCAAGGCCCCCTCCCCAGATGGCATACTTACATGAGCAAAGCCACACCTCCTCAAGCTATCCAAACAGTGCCACAAACTGGAAACCAAATGTTCAAGTGCCCTAGATTTGGGGGGGAATTTATAATTTAGACCATTATAGTGCTTATCTACTCATTTATATACCCATCATCCATCCATCTATTCATGCCCCACCACATTATCTATCCATCAATCCATCTTCAACCCACTCATTCTTTTTTTTCCTTTCTTCTTTCATTCATTCCCCTCTTTTAAAATATTTACTTTGTTTTATGTGCACGAGTGTTTTGCCTGAATGTCTGTCTGTATGTGTACCACATACATGGCTGGTTCTCATGGAATTCAGAGGGGGGGGCATCAGATACCCTGGAACTGGAATTATGAATGTTTGTGAGCCACCACGTTGGTGCTAGGAGCTAAGCCCTGCTCTTTTGCAAGCACAACAAGTGTTGGACATCTCTCCAGCTCCCTTATCCTCCTTATCCACCAGTCCACATCTCCCTCTATCCACTTATTTAGTTCTGCCTGTACAATCAACATCTCCCGTCTATGCAACTTTCTATCCACCCGTGTTTTTTCCTTCTGTCCATCTCTACACCCGTCTAGTACACAAGGTTAAGCCTCAACATCCAGGCACAGGTTTGGTGCGTACTGAGAATGGAGTGGCGAATAAGGCTGACTTGTATGTTTTGTGACCTAAAGCTAGTGTAGTTTGGTGGGCTCTCTTTCAAACAGCGAAGCCACACTTACAAATTGATAGGTTTTCCCATTGTCTCAGAATTGGCCCAGCAAGTGAAGAGCCCTAAAATGCAGGCTTTGTTGGCAAGTGAATTCTCCTTTGTGGGTGTAGCCTCTTCTCTTGGGGCTCATAGAGGAGATCTCATGTCACAGATGAGGTCTGGACCCTCATCAGGCAAGGATGTAGATAAACCTAGAAGAAATCCATAAGACCATGGTCCATGAGAGTGTGGAGTACCTCAACCCTAAGCTTTCGGCTTTGTACTCTGTGTCCAAATCTGCATACAACACTTCATGTCTTCTCTTACCACCTATGCACAGAGTTTCACCTGTCTGCTGATACCATATGAGGTGCCAAGTGGTTCCGAAGGATGATAATGTCATTGTCTTGTGGCTTGCAGAGCTCCTGGGTTTCTTGTCTCCTCATCTTGCTTCTCCTTTACTGCTCAGCTTCATAGTGCTCAGATCCTCTGGGGCCTTTGCCTCTGTTGCAAGTGACTCTGCCAATCAATTCAACTTTTCTTAGTAATGGTGAGTGTCTCCCTGAAAGAAACGGCCATGTTCACTGCAGGAGAACACTATGTTCATCTTGTTACACTGGACTGATATCAAGATCCCTCTCCCAGGCTGAGACTGGGCCAGAGCCCTTCAATTTTCCCAGCTACAGAATGAGATCAGCATAGGATGAGCACCTTGGGGGTATGGAGTACTTCACAATCAGTCAAATGGGCATGGCTCCTCCTCTTTTGTTGCCTTGATGTCCAGGAAACTGATGCTTTTTGCTCTTGCTCCTTGACCCCCCCTGAAACTACCATGCCTGCTGATTTTTGGTCAGGATACTCACTAGGATCTACTTCATCTGTGTGCCACATTACTGGTGTTCTATATTCTTTTTGTTAGACTCCCCCAGTTCCTCTGGGGCAGGACTTCATTCTCTGTATAAAGCTCACCGTTGTCTGCCAGGCTGTGGAGTACTGTCTAGGTGGCATTGTATAAATAACAGCAGAAATAGCTGTAGACACTTTCTTCCTAAATAGCCATTTTCATCCTCAAGGTATTTTGAAAATATTAGCTAATTAATAAACAAGATAGAATGCCAGAGTCAACACGTGTGTTTTGAGTAAAGCAGCCGCAACGCTTCAGGGTGGGAATCTTTGTCGATTTTGCTGATGCTGCTCTATTGGTTTGGTCCGATAATTACTTCAAATACTTTGAGGATTAAATGTGCAGGCAAAACCCCTATATACATAAAATACGATAAAAATAATTCACATAAGTATTTTAAAGCTCTGCAAGAAATCCTTTGTTCCTTTTATCAAAAATAGATTATTTTTCTCACATAGATGTCCTGATTATAACTTCCCCTCCCTCTTACTCCTTCCAGTTCCTCACACTTCCCTCTCATCTGGATCCACCTTCTTTCTGTCTTTCATTAGAACATTTGGCCAGGCCTTGTGGCATATACCTTTAATCTCAGCACTCAGGAAACAGAGGCAGGCAGATATCTGTGAGTTCGAGGCCAGCCTGGTCTACAGAGCAAGTTCCAGGACAGCCAGGGTTACACAGAGAAATTATGTCTCGAAAAACAAAAACAAACAAACAAACAAACCAAAAAAGAAAGCAAGCAGTCTTCTAAAGGATAATAATATAATATAAAATATAAAACAAAAACTAACATATTGAAATTCTACAAAACAAACAAATAGAAGGGATAGAGCCCAATAGAAGGCACAGGAAATAGACTCAATTTCTCACACACTCAGGAATCCCATACAAACACTAAATAGGAATCCATGATATATATGCAAAGAACCTGTAGGATAAAAAGAGAGAAGAAAAATATAAGTAAAATAAAAATAAAAAAAGTAAGATAAAAAAAATGAAGAGCCCTGACATGACATTGTGAGACAAAGACAAGGAACTTCAAAAGATGCTGTAGGATTCATTTTCTGTTGGCCGTCTAGTGATTAGCGGTAAGGGCATGCAGCCTATCCTTTAAGAATTACTTTAGACTCCCTTTAAAAAAGCCAGATTTTCCTTTGAAAGCACTTATCACTCGGAGATTGCTTCTGGGTTAGGGGTGTGGCACTGGAAGCTTCATTTGGTGACAATAAATGGCCAGTTGGGGCTCTGTCTCTCCCAGTATTTGGTAATTTCATTTTGAATGCCATATATATATATATATACACACACACACATATATATATATATATACATAAACTTCTACTATACTGGGTTTCCATACTATCCCTCAAATGGCCCTTAATTTTAGCTGTCTCTCCTCATATTACCTCCCTCATCCCCTTCTCCCCCCACCCTCTCCACTGTCAAGACCTCCCCCATTTGTAACTATTCTATTTTGCTTTCCTGGGAAGATCTATCTGTGCCCCTCATCCTGTACTTACTCTCCACCTAACCTCTGCGGTTCTACACACTGTACCATGGCTATCATCGACTTAACAGCTAATATACACTTATAAGTGAATACATATCATCTTTGTCCTTCTGAGTCTGGGTTACCTCACTCAGGATGATTTTTTTCTAGTTTCCTCCTGAGAATTTCATGATTTTATTTTTTAGAATGGCCAAATAGTACTCCATTGTGCAAATGTACCACATGTTCTTTATCCGTTCTTCTGTTGAGAGGCATCTAGGTTGTTTCCAATTTCTGACTATCATAAACAGAGCAGCAATGAACAAGGCTGAGCAGGTGTCTCTGTGGTAGGATGAAGCATCCTTTGAGTATATGTCCAAGAGTAGCAGAGCCAGATCATGAGGCTGGTCAGTTCACATCTTCCTGAAGATCTGTCACACCAATTTCTATGGTGGCTGTGTGAGTTTGCACTCCCACCAGCAATGGATGAGTGTTTCCCGTACTCCACACCCTCACCAGTGCGAGCTGTCATTTGTTTTTATTGATCTTAGCCATTCTAGTGGGTGTAAGATGAAATCTCAAAGAAGTTTTGGTAGTGCAAATAATCCCATCAGCTACAGAAATATCATTGCAGTTTTTATGTTGAGGTTATTTGGTAATCTTTCTCCCTTCCCCTCCTCCCTCTCCATCCTCTTACATTCACTACTGCAGTCAAACAAAATTCTGAAATTGAGCCTCACTGCTCTGAGCTATTGGATTATTCCCTCCACACTCAGCTGGAAGTCTATGTCTTCTTCCTGGACTGTGAACCTCCCGAGGGTTTAGGCTGGCCCAGGAAAGGTGTGTCCTGGTGGGCATCGTGAACTGTGCTATCCCTACCCAGTGTCTGCTTCCCTTGGCTCTCATCCACCCATCTGGTGGCTCAGATGCCTGGGACCATTTTGTCTTCCAGGTCCAGAGGGTGAGCTATTGTTTCCATGACAACCACCCACATGTGGATATCTGAGGTCATGTGTACACAAAGGAAGGAGCAAGCTGGCCACGATGACATACATGTTTTCTGCGTCTGTAACATTATAGGTGTGATTCCATAAAATTTGGAAGTCTGTTTGCTGGGCTGAACCTAATACAGCTTCTGTGGCTTGCTGACCTCTTTCTTGATGCAATTTTAGTCTATTTATAACAGCTTCTTGCATTTTCCTTTCTAGAAAACTGATGCTTAGCCCTGAAAACACTTTAAAAAATGTTCTTAAGGAATTAGAAGGAGCAAAAATAGTTTGATGCTTCCGTTTAATAGTAAGTGAGGGATGGGATGGTGTTCTGTGTTCTCAGTCACATCCTGGAACTTACTCTGCAACCACCTGTGACCATGTAGGGCTGGGATGAGATAGGACTCCACCACTGTGGGAAGAAGACTCAGTTTCCTCTTTTCCTTCTACCACCCTGCTGCCTCTCCGAGCTGGCTTCCCACCTCTCTCTTTTTCATCTCTGTCCATGTGATTGTTGGCAACAATGGTCTGCATGGCTTTAGCAGTGTCCATGGCCATAGCTATGGTGACTGTGACTAGCTCAGGACATTGCCCTTTTGATATATGATGTTCTCAGCCCTCCTCGACTGTGAGTTTGGGGTTAGCAATTTCTGCCCATTGGTTTTCTTCAGAAGAGGAAAATTCATGCTTGTATTTATAAATGTGGAAGATGGCTGTCAAGAGGAGACAAATTATGCAAATCTCTGGAATGCCCTCTGATTCCATGGGCGAGTGAATTCCTCCCCGTTACTCATCTTCTATCTCCCCAAGATCTCGCTTCAGTCCAACTCTCTCTGAGCGCATCAGGCTCACTCCTGCCTCTGAGGCTCTTCCTCCCACCATCAGTGCATGGCGTGGAATAGCTATCTTCAGGAGCTGCTTGCAGATTTTAGAGAGACGGATCATGGTGCACAGACAAACAGATATACTTAGGGTTCTAAGACCCTCCTAGGTCCCACCTGCTCTAGCCTATGGCTTGTGAGACTTGTTAAGTCTCAAGGAACATCTGATTCCAAGTTTGGGAAGTGGGCATCTGAGTATTGCCACTGGGTGTGTCTGACACTGCCTGGCCTGTTGCTCTGACTGGTGTGGTGTGGGTTACTGGTCCAGGGGAGCTCTGCTCTTAGGTAGGCAATGCCATCTCAGCATGACTTGTGTTCCAGTAGTGTTTAGGACTCAGTGGAAAAGGGGAATATATTAGGCTCTTGGAATAGAATGCATACCCAGAATGGTGTAAGGCCTTTTCTCTTTGTCTCTGTCTCTCTTGTTTTTTTTTTTTTTTTTTTGACAGATTTTCTCTTGTAATAGCCCTGGCTGTCCTGGAACTTATTCTGTAGACCAGGTTGCCCTCGAACTCACAGT
>NW_026069539.1:0-4001 GCF_014885135.2 Alexandromys fortis
TTAAGATCTTCCCTGGTAAGCCACCTCATGGGCTACACAGATTATTAGAAATGGGTTAGATCAATATGTAAGAGCTAGCCAATAAGAGGCTGGAATACAGTTTCTGTGTAATTATTTCGGGCATTAGCTAGCCATGCGGGAGCCGGGGCGGCTGGAATGCAGCCCCGACGATCTTATTAAAACATTTTACTTTTGAATAACCATTTGTGGTTAATACATAATATTACTTTTACTTTTTACCTTCTGGGTTTCATATTAATGGGATTATAAATTATATTTTTTATTGTGTTGTTTTAAGCATACGAAATTATGTAAAGATTTATTCATAATGTTTATGAGTAACTAATTGTATTATTTAGTCATATTTTATTGTGCAGTAGTCACAGTTGTTTAGTTTTTTTATTCATAGAGTCGAGGTTACTTACTGTTTTGTCTGATTAAAAGTAGCATGTTCTAAATGTTTTATACACACATTCACATCCACACATCCACACACATTCACACATAGATACACATTTCTGTCAAAAATTTATTTTCTCTGCATTGGTCACTGGAATGTGATGTGGAATATTCTCCTGAATATATGTTACTTTATTGGTTAATGAATATAGCTGTTTCTGACCAGTGATTTGGCAGAGTAAAGCTTGGAAGAAAATCTGCACAGAGATAGAAAAAGTAGGAGATGCCATGTAGCTGCCATAGAAGAAAGACAGCATCTATCTCTGAAGGAGAAAAACACCAGAACATTTCCTGGTAAGCCACAGCCTCATGGTGATACACAGAATAATAGAAATGTGTTCATTTAAGATGTAAGAGCTAGCTAGGAATATGTCTAAACTATTAACCAAGTAGTCATATAATTAATATACTTTCTGTGTGATTATTTGGATTTGGGTGGCTGGGAAGGAAGGAACAGTCTCTGCTTACAGGAATGCTTTTCAGTGTGTTCTGGGCACACTTACTCCTCCATGCTCTCTCTCCCCTTATCTATTTCCCTTATTCTTACAAGTATCTCTCCCATGTTCATGTCTTTGTGGTTATGTGTGTATGTATTCTGTGTCTATATGTGTGTGTGTTTGTGTGTGTATGTGTGTGTGTTTGAGAGAGAGAGAGGAGGGAGAGTTCTATGTGTATGGCATGTATGTGTTAGTGTGTATATATATCAGTGTGACCATACATACACATGTAAGCATGTTGAAGCCAGAGGTTAACACTAGGTGTCATTAGGTATTCTCCTTACTACATCTTACCCTACTTTTTGTGACAGGGTTTTTTTTTTCTGAACCTGGAGCCTCCCAATTAATCCAGACGTGGAGGACAGAAAGGCCCCAGGTCCACCTATCTTTACCTTCCTATTGATGGGATTATAGGTGCCTGACTTTTTTTTTTTTGGTGACTATTGGTGTCTGTACTTAGGGTGACAAGTGCTTCATTCACCTAACCATCTCTCAGTCCTGATGTCTGATGTTTGAAGCCAGGAGAAGAAGGGTGTCTCAGCTACAAAAGAGGGAAAAGAGAGAATCTGCATCTTTGTTATAATTTTTTTTTTTACTTCAAGGACTGAACAGATGTGACAGTACTCAGATATTTTGGGTGAGGGTACAATATCCATACACTTTTTATTGATATAAAGGCTACTTCTATCTGGTTGCAGTCTCACACATGGTCAGAAATAAGACCTTCCCACCTATCTAGTATCCCTTAATATAGCAAAGTTGACATTGAAATTAATCATCACATTAATACATGTGAAAGTACGGGAAAGTAGATGGACTGAAGATTTGCTGTGAAGAACAGTGCAGCCCCCTTTCTCACATTATTTCTCTTTTTTTGTCTTTTCATCTGTGTGACTGTGAAACCAGCGTGAGTATATGAGAATGCAATGCTTACATTCAGGTGTAGGTAAAGATGTAGACATAGGACACAATGCTGCAAAGCAGAACTCCAGGCAGTATTCCTCTGCATGCTTTGAAATCCTGAAGCAGATTCCCTCTGCTTGAAAATGCACTGGGAAACTTCATTACAGCTGTTACGTTTTCAACTAGGATGTGAGGATGACCACGTGGGACAATGCACTCCTTCCTCTTGGGTGGATTTACAAGTGGCAGAACTTGAAGCTGTCTTGTGCTTGCACTTGGGGAGATGGTGTAATGCTTCCATTTTGCTTTATGATGCTCATTCAGAACAGTGGGTTCAATCTTAATTGTTTTGTCTTCAGGTAAAGTCCCGAACTTAGGCCATGAGCACATTTTCATGAATATGTGACTAGTGAGAGGCCTTGAGGAAAAATTTTAGGTGTTTTCCTGGGAAATTAGTTCATGATTGCCATTATTGGAGATTTTAGAACTGAAACCTGGCTTAATGAGTAACAGATATGGCAATAGGATCCAAGTAGAGAAATGACAGAGGAGGCAGAGTCCTATAAGTTAGTGAATGGGCTTGTAAAATGTTCATGGTAAATGCTGTCATTGACAGGATTTCTTCAATCACAGTTTAGAGAGTTGTGTTGGAGCAGTAAAGAAGAGATTGGGGTTAAAGTACAAGTTAAATATTAACTCATCTTCTATTCACCTATCAACTCTGATTAAGGAGGGTGAAACAGAGTGTCCTAGAAAGTGAGCTGCAGAGAAAAGTTAAAGAGCAAGAGGGCATTTGGAAGACCTAAAAAAGATCTCCTCTTTTTTTTTTTTTTTTTTTTTTAAATTCCATTTCAGGGCCAAAGCTATTGCTTTGTGACAGAGGCTCCCAGGGTTCCTTACTGGTTCTCCAGGTCTGGATACTATACCTGTGTTCTGTGAGTTCTACAGATGGCTGAGCATCGGATTTGGCTTCTAGTGAGCTTATTTCTCACCAAGGTTCTTTTCTTGGAGGCTGCAAAAATACTGACTATAGGTGCAACGGGTGAGTGCCTGCTGGGAATGCAGAGTCTTGTAGAACCAGGATACTTGGGAGGGGAGGACATGTCTAATAAAAATGGCATGTAGTGGATCATCTATGCATAAGATTTTATAGCTAGGCTGAGATCAGATCTGAGGAAAGTCATATGGAGTGTGCAATATGGTACTTAGTAGGGACTGTACAAAATGGTGGGGGTATATATTACATTGAAATAGCATCCGATGTAGAAACAGCAGAATTAGATTAAGCGGTGTATTGTAAAGAAGATAAGAAAGGCTTCTCTACTGGGACTTAGGTTGTGAGTAGATGGGAGGCATATTAGTCATAGTGATCAGTCTGTTCTTCCAAAACATGGAGAAGTGAGCATTTCCAGATTCTTTTTTTTGGGGGGGTGGGGGAGGCTAACACATTTGATTTCAAAGAAGTTCTCTTTCATCTGTATAAGGACCCAGTCACTGACATTTGCATACCAGCAGGCCACCATATTATTCTAGGAAGGGTTATGCTACTCTTAACAGCACAAATGTTCTGGTTCTATTGTTTATAATGGGGCTCATGATAATTTGTAGGGCTCAGGGACATGATCACCAATAAAAGTAACGTTTGGATAAGGGGAAATACATATTAGTACTAAGTGCAACAGTATACTTTAAACCCACATACTCAAACTTATAGGACACTATGAAAGCAGTCCTAAGAGGAAAATTCATAGCACTAAGTGCCCACTTAAAGAAAACAGAGAAAGCCCACATTGAAGACTTAACAGCCCACCTGAAAGCTCTAGAAAAAAAAAGAAGCAGACTCACCTAGGAGGAGTAGAAGACTGGAAATAATCAAACTGAGGGCTGAAATCAACAAAATAGAAACACAGAAAACAATCCAAAGAATCAATGAAACAAAAAGCTGGTTCCTGGAGAAAATCAACAAGATTGATAAACCTCTATCCAAACTAATAAAACGCCAGAGAGTGAATATGCAAATTAATAAGATCAGAAATGAAAAGGGGGACATAACCACAGACACAGAGGAAATTCAAAGAATCATTAGATCTTACTACAAAGGCCTGTATGGCACAAAACTGGAAAATGTAAAAGAAATGGACA
>NW_026069539.1:6312-7690 GCF_014885135.2 Alexandromys fortis
TGTGGTCTATCATACCAAATCGGAATAGATGCAATCCACAGGGTCACATCCTCTGTGAAAACAAAAGAAGATCCTTTCCAAAGCATCATGTCCTTAGACCCAAATTCTGAAGTCATAATACTCTCATGAAATCCATTTTGGTTTAGCTTGGCAGCCCATGTAATGAAATATCTCTCTGTACTTAGCTCTTTCACAGTCAAAAATTTTAAAGAAAACACAATGTACATAATCTAGATTCTCTGTGAATTTTCCATTTTTACGTGGCTTATTTTTCTTTATTTCTTTTAATCTCTTAACTATCTGTATTCTGTCTCTTTAAAGACTTTATCCTTTTTTTAAGATATTAATTTTATTTTTTTATATTCTTTTTCTTCTATCTCCAAAGCCTACGTACATTCATCCAACAATGTGATCCATAAAGGTCTTTTATGTCTGAATCTGTTTTATTGTAAATCTGTATTTTTTTTCTATCTAGGAGCATTTCTTAAAATGTTAAGCACTTCTTAAAAACTTAAGTTGCACCATGTACAGGTAATACGGTACTGCCTGTGTCCTGCCCAGTCTAAACCTTAACTGCGCTGTTATTATGGCAATTACGGTAGTTCCTGCCTGAGGTCAGTGCAGTTCAGCATGGAGCAGCTGCTCCTGCCTCAGAGCCATTTGGTGCCCCTGAACCATTCACAGTTCCAGGCACACAGCAAGTCCACATTGGAGCCACAATCAGCAGTCTAATTCTGAGACTGAGCGTGCAGCACAGAAACTCTTTTCATCCAAGTTACAGCCAAATCTGACACACAGAGCACTGCGCAGTCTGAAAATAAGTCTCTGTAAGGCGGCAGGAATCCGCCATGTTCTTCTGCCTGCCTAAGCCTGATTCTGCCTTCTGCCCAGGTGCAGGCTGGGAGCGCTGAGCCATCAGCACTATCTCAGAGCACTCTCCTTCTGATCCCAAGTGGGAACAGAAACATCCAGTCCCGTAAAAGCCTTGAAATGCTTTAAAGCCAGAGTTTGCACTGGTGGCACAGTCCCAGGAAGCCACACTTTAAAATGACGCAGCTTTTTTTCTGCTGCTGTTGCTGAATCAGGAAATCTCTCTACAGCACGCCACCAACAAACAGCAAAAAACTGTGTTAAACTCTCTCTCCCTTATTTTTAAGCCTTTTCAGATTTTTAAGTGGATTTAGCCCATCACGTTGGGCGCCACATGGTTTTTATAACGTCATGATTTTTTTTTTCTTTTTTACATGCTAATATTAGACCTGTTTTTTGGTACCAACTGCACGAGACAATTTCAAATGGTGCACATTTTTGACAACACTCTGGCCGGACCTTCTCAAAGTGCTCAGGGACTAGTTATAATTTTCTTAGGTCAAAGGTT
>NW_026069540.1:0-1785 GCF_014885135.2 Alexandromys fortis
GTGCTCTCTCTCCTTCTTCTCCTGATTTGGACCTTGAGATTTCAGTCCGGTGCTCCAATGTGGGTCTCTGTCTCTGTCTCCTTTCATTGCCTGATGAAGGTTAATATTCAAGAGGATGCCTATATGTTTTTCTTTGGGTTCTCCTTATTTAGCTTCTCTAAGATCACGAATTATAGGCTCAATGTCCTTTGTTTATGGCTAGTATGAAATTTATATTTACATAAGATACAAATATAGGGGATCAAGTTGGGCTAATAAATAAACTTGGGTGCCAATATGAAAGAGACGTGAGCATATATGGTAGAAATATGATTAATGAGCCAATGGTTTTAAGTGAAAATCTTGTTATGCCACATATTATTATTTACATTAAAATGCAAGTTTTGATATGTAATAATGTGACCTTAAATCATATGTTTTTAGCATTATATGCAATATTCATATATAAAACTTTTTCAAATGTTTTTATCCAATGTAAAACATCTAAAGTATAAAAAATAAGCCTTTTGAAAATTTGAAAAAGTACAATACATATTTACAAAATTGTATTCTATTAGTAAGACTGCAGGCAAACTATATACACTTGGAAACATATACAAACAAGATGATTACAAATTTCTGTTGATCACACCATGCAATAAAAATTTAATTGTCATAACACGCTTTTGTATTTTCTAAGCTGAAGGGCATTTTCTTTTGTCCGTAAAGTATTAATAAATCCTTGATACTTAAAATGAGCTTTTCTTCTTGGAGATAAATTATATACAATGAAGAAACAGTTTCACAAATTCCTTGTCTATCAGGAATCATTCCAGACATCGTCAAGAACCTCTCAAATTCTTATTTATTTTATTGGATGTAAATTGTTCCTTGGATATTGGTTGGCACGTTTGGCTTCAGTTCATCCAATTGAGACTGCATTAGACTTGAAAAAAATAAAACATAAGTTAGACTTCATTCATTCTAAACAATATCTAACTATGCTCCCATTTGCATACACATTTGGAGGGAGCATTTCTAATAAAAACTTAAACATTTGTAATTTATTTAGATATGCTCAGTAAACTGCATTATTACTTTAAAGTACTGTCTTCAAAATTTGTCCCTTCTGGGCTGGAGAGATGGCTCAGTGGTTAAGAGCATTGCCTGCTCTTCCAAAGGTCCTGAGTTCAATTCCCAGCAACCACATGGTGGCTCACAACCATCTGTAATGAGGTCTGGTGCCCTCTTCTGGCCTGCAGGCATACACAAAGACAGAATATTGTATACATAATAAATAAATATTTAAAAAAAAATTTGTCCCTTCTGGTCCAACTATAAATGCCCCACAGTAAATGGTGCTATTTTTAGGTGCACACTAACCACCAAATGTATATGCTCTTATACTCACTTGAAACCTGCCTGAGCCTCTTCTAGGACTGCAAACTTTATAGCTGTTCCACACAGAAATAATGATAATTTCACCTTAAATTGATATGTCCCCGTTGAAATGTATGAGTTCCTTTTTAAAACATATGACTCTCAATAGCTATTGAATATCTCTAAAGAAAACTATATTGACTAAATCAAGTTACAACCCTCTTAACTTGAAATCACAGAAGCCTATGAAGTTTTTGGGATATCTGGAGTAACAAACATTTTGTTCAAGATAGGTGTATTAATGCCTGGTTAGCAATCAAGGTTAACATTGACTTTCTCTATGGTGTCAATGTACACATCCTTTCTAGTATAGATAAGCCAGTATCTGCACCTTTGCTACTTGACAAGGTTATGGTTTTCCTACCC
>NW_026069540.1:4146-5102 GCF_014885135.2 Alexandromys fortis
TCTCTCTCTCTCTCTCTCTCTCTCTCTCTCTCTGTCTCTCTCTCTCTCTCTCTCTTGCATCAGGGTTTGAAGGGTTTCTGTAAGATAATAGAGTAAAAGAAAGTTGTTGAATATAATCTTTTTTCGCAATAATTCTTTCACTTTTAGATACTGTACTAGTTATTTTATAATTACTGTGATTAACTGCCTGAGAAAAGGAAGTTAAGCAATGATTTATTTGAGTTCATAAATCGAACACAAACCTTAAATCAATATAAGGAGGCTATGTCAGTAGGAACATGAGTTAGCTGGTAACGTTGAATCTATGGGCAGGAAACAGATATGTGAATTTCACTGCTTTTCTGGGATTCTTCCACTTCAAAGATAATCTATTTTTACTTTTTTTTTTCATTTACTCTTTGAGTCTTTCACCTTATGCCTTCCAATCCCAGCTATCCCTCCCTTCCCCAGAATACAACAAAATTAAATGTAACAAGAAAAGTGGGGGGAATGTAGAAAAGAAAACATCTTCGTGGAAGCTGTAGTGTCATATAGTCATGCAGTAAACTGCTCTATCCAGATATTTTAACATGCAAGTGTTCTTCAAAAAGATTCATTAGTCTGGTTCAAGGTCCCCAATCTCAGAAATACAATTGATGGTGGACCCTCATTGATACTCTTTCTGGACATCCTGTTGCTTCTCTGTGTTCTTAAGATCCTGTATCCCTGGGTCTGCAGGACCAACACATTCCCTCACCACATTGCTCCAGCAGTTCTTTCAGATCTTTGCCCTTCTTCTGAAGCCTTCCCCAAACTTTGCCTAATGTTTGGCTGTAGATCTGCACCTGTTTCCATTAGATGCTAGATAAAGTCTCTCTGACGACAATAGGGCAACACACTAATCTAGAAGATAGGCAGTTAAGGGTACCTATATGCCATTGCTAGGAATCTTTGTTGGGATCATCCTTGTAGATTCC
>NW_026069541.1:0-1191 GCF_014885135.2 Alexandromys fortis
CACACATGCTCACACTTGAATCTCCACACACAGGTCCTCTGGAACATTCTTACATTCA
The DNA here is from genome assembly GCF_014885135.2 of Alexandromys fortis. Taxonomy (NCBI): domain Eukaryota; kingdom Metazoa; phylum Chordata; class Mammalia; order Rodentia; family Cricetidae; genus Alexandromys; species Alexandromys fortis. Next base: position 59 of record NW_026069541.1, read on the forward strand.
CACACATGCTCTCACATCTCACACGCAGCCTCTACCCATGCCTTTCTTCACACATGCGTGCTTACACACAATCATTCTCTCCTACACATGCTCATCCCCTCCCCCCTGCCCCGCCAACATCCCTGTGTTAACCCTCATACCTATCATCCAAACCCAGTGCTTCCAACCTTCCTAAGGCTGCAACCCTTTAATACAGTTCCTCATGTTGTGCTGACCCCAAACATAAAATTATTTTGTTGCTCCTTCATCACTGTAATTTTGCTGCTGTTTTGAACTGTAATGTAAATATCTGATATGCAGGATGTTTGATATGCGACCTCCAAAGGGGTCATGACCCATGTGTTGAGACCACTGCTTCCGCCATTGTGACCTTTGCAACAGTTACCTCTTCTCTGGCGGCTTAGAGAAGCCTGTACTGTAACCACATCTTCCAGGTCCCTGAGGAATTTCCCCAGACCCTCCACGGGACTTGGCTATGGTCTCAGTGCCTGGTGCCCATGGTCCTGCCTGTCCGTAGGCCTTAGATACAGGATACATGCCTTTGCCAGCGTGCTGGAGTACCCAGGACTGGCACCGCCTCCGCCTCCATTCTCTGCAAACTGCCAGCAGCAAGGGTGCTGCCAGGCAGACCCGCAGTGTCTCTCACCGCATCTCTCTGAGGCCTGTTTTCAGCCAGGCTCTCCCTCCCGTCAGGGAGTGGGACTATTAGGAGCTGTGACCATGTTGGATTAGGGGTGGTCTTGCTGGAGGAAGTGTGTCACTGTGGAGGCGGGTCTTGAGGGCTCATACATACTCAGGCCACACCCAATGAGACAATTCACTTCCTGCTGCCTGTGGATCTAGAATGTACAACTCTCTCAGCTCCTCCTCCAGCACCATGTCTGCTGGCACACCATGTTTCCTGCCATGATGACGATGCACTAAACTTCTGAAATTGTGAGCCACCCAAATTGCATGTTTTCATTTATAAAAGTTATGTTCATGTTTAATCCCAGCACTCGGGAGGCGGAGGCAGGTGGATCTCTGTGAGTTCGAGACCAGCCTGGTCTACAGAGCTAGTTCCAGGACAGGCTCCAAAGCCACAGAGAAACCCTGTCTCGAAAAAACAAAAAAAAAAAAAAAAAAAAAAAAAA
>NW_026069541.1:3991-5233 GCF_014885135.2 Alexandromys fortis
CAGGCTGGCCTAGAATTTACTCAGCTGAAAATGACCTTGAACTCCTGCTCTTTCTGCCACTTATAGACCTCTGCCACCACACCCAAATCTTTGTTCATTTCCCCCCCCTTTCGTTTTTTTTTAAATATTTATTTTATTTGTTTATTATGTATACAATATTCTGTCTGTGTGTATGCCTGCAGGCCAGAAGAGGGCACCAGACCTCTTTACAGATGGTTGTGAGCCACCATGTGGTTGCCGGGAATTGAACTCAGGACCTTTGGAAGAGCAGGCAATGCTCTTAACCACTGAGCCATCTCTCCAGCCCCCCTCCTCCCTTTCGTTTTTTGAGATACCATCTCTTTCTAGCCCTAGCTAACCTGGAACTCACAGTGTAACCCAGGCTACCTCAAAGTTCCCGTGGCCCCTCCAGCTGCTGAGATTACAGATGTGAGCCCCAGCACATGGCAGATCAGTGTAAAATGTAGTCATTTGGAACAGCAATCAGAAGCCATTCTGATGAGGGGCATGGTGCATGCCTGTAACACCAGCTCTGGGGGGCCTTAGGAGTGTCAAGTATTTTAGGCCCATCTGGGCCATCTGTGGCTACTCTTGGTGGTCACCTTGACTATATCTGGAATTAACTGAACACTCAAGAAGCTAGTCAGGCCTGTGAATTTTTAGTCAATTGGATCATTTGAGGTAGAAGACCCAGATCTTTTGTGGTTGGACAACCCCCCTAACTCTGGAATACACCTTCTGCTGGCAGCCTATATAAAGGTTATATAAAGGTCACGAGAGACAAGCTTTAGTTTTTTGCCTGCTTGCCCTCAATCTCACTGGTCTACCCTAAAGCAGAAGCATCCCTTCCCTAGTCGTAGAGCCTGCTTCTTCAGGATTCACGTGGATGCCCAAGCGCAGCTGAGACATCCAGCCTCGAGGACTGAAGAGTGAGTGCATTCTTGGTCTCGAACTCACAGAGATTTCGCCTGCCTCTGCCTCCCGAGTGCTGGGATTAAAGGCATGTGCCACCATCGCCCGGCCAGCCTGCTTTCTTATAGAACCCAGGACCACCAGCCTAGGCTGGGCCCTCCCCTATTGATCACTAATTAAGAGAATGCCCTACAGATTTGCCTACAGCCTGATCTTATGGAGGCATTTTCTCAGTCGAGGCTCCTTCCTCTGATGACTATACTTTGTCTCATATTGGCATAAAAGTAGCCAGCACAGATGTCCACCAGGATCAACGCCCCCCCCCCCCCC
>NW_026069542.1:0-1943 GCF_014885135.2 Alexandromys fortis
CTTGGCTTGGGACTCAGGTTTAGTACTGTCATAAAAGGACAGTTTTAATCCATTAACTTAATGCATTAACTCAGTGGTATTTTCTCTAAAGAAAACTTTTCTTCTCTCCATTGTTAAAATTCTTAAATTCTAGTGTGACCATTCACATTAATCCTTCTCTAGATTTCTTCTCAAATATTCAGATCTATGACATGCCTGTACATAACTCTACCCTACCCTGGAATAGCTTTTCTTTATAGATCTTCAATTTACCAGAAAAGAAAAAAAGCCTACAAGAATAACAAAACAAAAAATAGCAGCCCTTGTTGCAAATAATGAGATTCTTTTAGCTCTTATATAGGAAAATCCTTCTTCATAGGATATCCACTGACAAAATACTTTTTTAGATTTCCATTAGAGCAGAGTAGTTTTTCTATTCACAAATTTATTTTGACATTTTGAATACTGCTACATTATGAAAAATATGAATTCTGTTTTAAAAATAGGTTTTAAATAGTAACAAGATGAATCAATCATGACAACTCAAGAATGTAAATATATATTCTCATTTTATTTTAGTGACAAATCACCTCAGAGTCTCCAAACTCAAGAAGTGATTTTGGCTTTGGTTTCTTCCACATTCCAGGGAAAATTGTCTTGTTAATTCAGATTGAAGTTGAATTAGAATAAGTTTCTTTTATAATTGCTTCATGGTTCTTCTTACTCTTTGGAATGACAGGAATACCTCATGGACATTCCCTCTGTCCTTGCTGGAATAAAAACATACGCACAAACTAAATGCAAGAGGACAGAGGTACGTAGCAGTCAGGTTGTAAAAGGAATACACAAAAACAAATGAAAAGAAAAAGTTTCCTTTTCTGAGAAATTGTTTTCAACACTGAAATAGTCCTTTATTTATTGATTTTCTTGTATCTCTATGTATCACAAAACATTGAGAGTAGCTCTCCAAGTATTCACAGCATTTAAATGAAAATAAAGGGTGCTTTCTATTATTACATCTATTTTATTTTAATATTAAAATGCAATGAGGTTCTAATTCTTTCAAATCCCCTCACATTTTATCACATTTTATACTAATCTTAACAGCAAGGAACATAAAGGGTTTATTTTTATGTAGTTTACAGGAGTCAACTAGTAAGAGTAACTATGAATTACAAGTTCAGTGAGTGAAAATATCAAGAATATTGTACCTGAGATTCCTTCTTTCTGATATTTATATCCTAATTTAATCTTCTTGTCCTGTCCCTCCTCTCTCCCTAGCCCCTCCCCTTACCTGGTTCTTCTTCCCATTGCCCCATCCACTACCCCTCTACTTTTTCTACTCAGATACAGTCCAACACACCATGGATATCAGTCAGTCAAGTTATATCAAGCTGCACTGTGACCAGACAACCCCTCCTTCAGCTAGGTTAGATGAGCCAATCCTACAGGAGGAATGGGTCCCAAAATAAGGCAACAGAGGTAGAGACATCATGTACTTTCACTGCTAGGAGACCCACATGGAGACCAAGTTACACAACTGTAACCTATATGCAAAGGTCCCACGAGGCTCCCTTGTTTCCAATTCAGCCTCTTTTAGACCCCAGAGCCCAGGTTTGATATTTCTGTGGGTTTTCAGGTACCCTTGACACCACTGTGTGCTATAATCTTTCCTCCTTTCTCCTGCAGAATTCTCCAGGCTCAACCTGGAGAATGTTTGCCTGTGGGTTTCTGCATCTGTTTCCATAGTTGCTGGGAGAAGTCTCTCTGATAACAGTTGTGCTATGCACCATTTGGTCCTGGCCCTTGTGGCCTACTTCTGATTGGTTTAAGCCCTCTGGAGTTGAGGGCAAGGTCCAGTATTAGCTCCAGGGAACAATAGGAGTATCCTAGGCCTGGAGCAGGGACGCAGGGAACAGAATTCAGAGATGGGTGCAGTTCTATTGGTGAGCAGGCCACTCAGG
>NW_026069542.1:4484-5319 GCF_014885135.2 Alexandromys fortis
TATCTCGGGGTAACTCTAACCAAGGAAGTGAAAGATCTATTTGACAAGAACTTTAAAGCATTGAAGAAAGAAATTGATGAGGATACCAGAAAATGGAAGGACCTCCCTTGCTCTTGGATTGGGAGGATCAACATAGTAAAAATGGCAATTCTACCAAAGGCAATTTATAGATTCAATGCAATTCCCATCAAGGTCCCATCAAAATTCTTCACAGATCTTGAGAGGACAATAATCAATTTTATATGGAAAAATAATTTGCCTTTTCATAGCCATTAATAGTCACCAGTAGTTTATAACTGCGTGGGAAGCTGCAAACGTTTTTCTTCTCCATGTTAACATGTCCACTGATATTGTTATTGTCCCAGTGTTTACTATACAGCTATTTCTAGGAGACATTGTTTCATAGCCATTATCCTTATTTTCTCACCATAAGAAACTTCTGCATCACTCTTTTGCTGTATTTCCTGAGTAACTGGTGGAGGAGCTGTGCTGTGATTGTATCCACCATTACTAGAAAAAACTGCCAAGGTATTATAAATAATGCAATAGTAGCTCTTCTAATAGCTGCACACCAACAACTCTCTTGTATTTTTTTTTAACTATCTTGTATTTATACATCCTGATTGGAGGTAGAAATTTTTCACAGTGTGTTAACTTGTACATCAGCACTTCTAGGGGAGATATAAATAGGATGGTAACTTGGCAGCATTTATGTATGCAGATTGAACTGCATACATATATTTCAAAGGGAAATTTTTAATTTAATTTTGTCAGCAAAAACAGAAAAAGGGAAATTGATATTTTCCAGACAGTAAATTTTAGACAATCAAAGTCA
>NW_026069543.1:0-930 GCF_014885135.2 Alexandromys fortis
AGGCTGGTCTAGAACTCACAGAGATCCATCCACCTGCCTATTATTTTAAGTCACTACAGAGAAAATTTTATAATTTTTCTTCTTAATTGTCATAGGCATGTATATATTGATATGTTGTTAAGATGACCTTTTGTTGTAAAATACATTCAACTATGTTACTATGCTTCATGGAAGATGAAGACAAGAGGAAATGACAGAAATGAAGAGGAGAAGAGAAAGAGGAGACACACCCAAATAAAATTAGTTTTTTTCCTGCCTCATCTTATATATTTTCAAAAAAAAATTGTTACATAATACATTTTCAAAAAAATGTAAAAATTTCTCTATGGTGACAGAGGTTTTAGTACTGATATTAGCTGATGTCTAAGCGTAGACATATTGTTCTCTGTTTATTCTGTGTACTCCATGTGGTGCCTAACCATAACAAAAGCATCGATGGATAAGTCTTTCCTTCTTTCAATGTTCTGTCTTAGTGAATATTTATTTTTCTAGGTACTTAGCTATTTTCAAAGATTTGTTTTAGCTGTCATAGTAGTTGTGATATTTATAACATAAAAAAGTGTTTTTAGGAAACAGAACAGTGCTTTATTGATTTTAGATTATACATTTTTATTTTTTATTTTGTTATTGAAAATACATTTTTCTCACCTGAAGTTTCCTGATTATCATTTCCCCTTCATCTACTTCTTCGAATTCCTCCCTTCATATTGTTTAATCAGGTTCTATTTCATTCTTACCTCACAGTAGAAAATTAACAAGCTCTGAGGTGAAGCCTTATTGATCATGGTGCATGATTTTTTATGTGTTCTTGCATTTAGTTAATATCCAATCTTAAGGAAAAACAGAATCATCCAAAAGTCTTAGGCTACTAAATAGCATTGCCAACAGTGTGACAAATGAGTAATGGGTACATATTCAAAAAAAAAAAAA
>NW_026069543.1:5634-7168 GCF_014885135.2 Alexandromys fortis
ATTTCCATCCATTTGCATGCAAAATTCGAGAAGTCATTGTTTTTTACCGCTGAGTAGTATTCTAATGTGTATATATTCCACACTTTCTTCATCCATTCTTCCATTGAAGGACATCTAGGTTGTTTCCAGGTTCTGGCTATTACAAATAATGCTGCTATGAACATAGTTGATCAAATGCGTTTGTAGTATGATAGGGCATCTCTTGGGTATATTGCCAAGAGGGTATTGCTGGATCCTGGGGTAGGTTGATCCCTAATTTCCTGAGAAACCGCTCCACTGATTTCCAAAGTGGTTGCACAAGTTTTGATTCCCACAAGCAATGGATGAGTGTACCCCTTACTCCACATCCTCTCCAGCAAAGGCTATCATTAGTGTTTTTGATTTTAGCCATTCTGACAGGTGTAAGATGGTATCTCAAAGTTGTTTCGATTTGCATTTCCCTGATCGGTAAGGAGGTTGAGTATGACCTTAAGTGTCTTTTGGCCATTTGAACTTCTTCTTTAGAGAATTCTCGGTTCAGTTCAGTGCCCCATTTTTTAATTGGGTTAATTAACATTTTAAAAAATGATGCTAGGAAAATTAAGTTTATACTAGAAGTGGTTGGACATACTCACTGGTGTGACAGCATGCAATCATTCAGGCATGCTTCCAGGCATATGGAATCCCATGGCTCAGCTTTACAGTTCCTCAGGCTGGGCCTTGAAGAATTCTGACTAGTGGAAATGTGAATAAAAATGTTCCTAGGACTATTGAGAGAGTTATGATATGTTATGATATACCCATGAATAGCAAACTCCAAGTATAGTAGATTGTTTTTATCTTAAAAATATGCTCTGGATTATCTGTATACATTTGAGGAATAGCCTGTTCTTATCCACGTATGATAATCAAGAGGGATTCTAAGAGGATTCAATTCATCTCACTAAAAATCATTTGTAAAGGGAAGGACAGGACTACCACTAGTCATTGCACGATATCAAAAGAGGTGTAAACCAAAAGGTGCACGGTAGGTTTTTAATTTTGTCACCAAAGGAAAAAGTAGCTTGCATGTTTACATTCTGTATGATACTAAAGAACAGCAACCAATAAACTAAAAAGTGGGTGAATCATACGTATTTGCATCACAGTTCTAAAATTGTCCATCATCATTAAATAAAACACAGAAAACCCAGAAATGGCCTTCCCCTGGAATCAGACTGATGACTACCTTAATTGTCATCATAGAAACTTCAACCAGCAACTGATAGAGGTAGATACAGAGATCTACAGAAACACACTGGGTTGAGTTACCAGAGATCACTCTGAGGGAGGGAGAAGCTATAATATGAGCAAAGGATCAAGACCGTAATGGTGATATCCACAGAAACAGCTGACCTGAAGTATTGAGAGCTCACTGACTCTGAACCTGATAGCAGGGACCACACCAGGCCCACTGAATATGGGGGACATTTCTGAGGCTTGGACAGTCTGTGCAGTCACTGGCAATGGGACCAGAACTTATCCCTAGTGCTTGAACTGGCATCTAGGAGCACAT
>NW_026069544.1:0-2825 GCF_014885135.2 Alexandromys fortis
AGGGGCCAGCCGGCTGCTGCGAGCTCCCGAGGAAGGTGCTGGCGCCGCTCAGGCAGCAAAGAAGAGCCGGTCGCTACCGAAGCCGTGGCGCATCTAAGGAGCCCCACGCCAGCCGCCGCCGCCTAATCCCTAGCCCCGCCCTGCGCCCGCGGCCCCGCCCCCGACACACGCCGCTATTGGCTGAGCGCAGTCAGCGGCCTCCTTCTATTGGCTCATGCACTCAATGGTTCCTTCAGGATCTTTCCCCTGCATTTTGTTGCAGACCACAATGCACCGCGCACAGCGTCGGTTGCCCAGGCGATGCGCCGCACGCGGGCAGGCCCACACACCCTGAAGGCGGAGCCCGGGTGGAGAGGCCCGCTCGGACCACCCAGCTGTCAGGAACGGTGCGAGGGCGGCCCTGCCCACCGAGGGTAGCCTAGGGTGTGTTCTCGAACCGCAGTTTCTAGAAGACGGGGAGTCGCCACCCCAGGTGCTCTCGACTTCCACCCCACCCGGGGTCAGCACACTGTACGGCCACACAAGTGGCCTCTGGCCTCGAGAGATTCTCCCAAGCACGGGCGAGCCTCCGGTTTAGTTGCACTAAGGGTCGTTGCTCTGCTGTCTCATCCTTTAAATTTGTGCGTGCGTGCGTGCGTGTCTGAGGAGGCCTCGGCTTGAGAGCAAGTGCGACGATCTCCCACAGAACCCGGTTTTTCTGTTCGTGTCCTCCCCACCCCCACCATAGCATGGTCTCCCTAGGTAGCTCAGGCTGGCCTGAAATTCGCAGCAGTTCTGTCTAGGTTTCCCCATGCGTTATCACACCAGCGTAAATTCCTAATTTTTATTATTATTATTATTTTTTTTTTTTTCCGAGACTGGGTTTCTCTGTGTAGCCCTGGCTGCCCTGGAACTAACTCTAGTAGACCAGCCTGGCCTCGAACTCAAAAAGATCTGCCGGCCTCTGCCTCCAGAGTGCTGGGATTAAAGGCGTGCGCCACCATCGCCCGGCTGTAAATTCCTAATTTTGTAACGTAGCACTACCTGTTTGTTTCGTACTGTAGTCCCCGTGTAGGAGCGTTTTGGGAAGGGAATCATCCCCAGCAGGTCCAGTCTGTGTGCCAGCCAGTGCAGATCTCAGGAGTTGGAATGTGGGTGGTTGTGGGGTATGTACAGGTGAGGCTTTTTCTCAGATATGTTGTCCGTTTTGGGGAAAACTTTTTAATTTAAGATTTATTTCTAGGGCTGGAGAGATGGCTCAGAGGTTAAGAGCATTGCCTGCTCTTCCAAAGGTCCTGAATTCAATTCCCAGCAACCACATGGTGGCTTACAACCATCTGTAATGGGATCTGTTGCCCTCTTGGGCCTGCAGGCATACACACAGAATATTGTATACATAATAAATAAATAAATATATTTTTTTAAAAGACTCTTTCCAGAGATGATTCTAGGCTGTGTCGAGCTGACGGTTAGAACACGTGGTAACCTGTGGGTAAGGAAGTAGGAAAACAAGATGGGAACGAGGTAGATGGTGATGGGAGTTCTCAGCGCTGACTCTTCATAAACCTACCCCCCAGATACACCACGCTGCTCTAGAAGGAAAACAGTGACCTCACCAAAGGGGAATGAGAGTTTTACATATAAACATGACGGAAAAGAACGGTCACTTGATCTTTCCTCATTTTACCCATAGAACTAACAAACTGTAACTGTGGCCAGAAACATGAGGCTCACATCAAAAATGCTTACTGCTTGGCCTTGGCTGAAAAATTTGCCAACATGGACCTTAAATTAGGGGGTGTTCATAACACAGCTGTGACCTTACCTATCTGTTAGCTTCTAACACTGAAGAATTTTGTTGTCTTGAAGCCAGCTCTTCTGTCTATACATAATTTATGCACCAAAAAAGAGAGACTGAATTCTGTACGGGTTGCTAACAGATCAACAATGTAACGCCTGAAACTCTGTTACTCGTCTTTACAAGTGTTTAGACGTTCTTCCCTTAATGGAGTTGTTTCAAATGTCCGGCTTTAATCTTTAACAAGGAGCTTAAACGTGTCTACTAATGCTCCCATCTAATGCTATGATTATTTTCAAAACAGGGCGATGATGAACTAAATGTGTTTGGAGAGGACACCGCAGGAGGTGAGTTTCCTTCCCTAACCAGAACACATAGCTAGCTTCAAATATGCTGTCTTTGTTTAATACCAGCTAAGATTAAAAACAGAGCATTTCCCCCTGACCAGTTAACATGAGTTATCCTGGGAATCTATGGCTTGCCAACTTGTTGGTCCACACAAGGAGCCTAAAGGAATCATTACTAAAAGATACACTGCCCAGCTGCCCAGAGAACATGACTCTCAAGGAGGACAGTGAGAAGTGGTCAAGATGTTTGGGCCACACTCTCTGTCCCATCCCCACTGGGTGTTACAGAGTAGCAAAGTCACACAGTAGAGAGTAGCATTCTTCAGCTCATTATTCTTCACACGTAATTGAAACATAAAATCTTCACAGTGGCAGAAACAGCCAATGGGGCTTACTGGAGGTGCAATTTTTGCTAATTGAGTTGGAAACAGAATTTCTTTTCCATAATAGCAGTTACTGCGCTACAGTACCCATTGGGAGCCAGCCCAACCCCCATCCTGAAGTAATACCACTTGGTCATTTTTATCGTGTTAAAAGTTTCTCAAAGGACAGGAGTGCTTGTCTAACATGCTCGTAGCTGGATTCAGTGTCCAGGCTCTCATAACCTAATGTGATGGCCACACCTGTAACCCCAGTACTTAACAGGTGGAGACAGAAGGAATTCAAGTTCAAGATTCTCCTCAGCTACATAGTAAGTTTAA
>NW_026069544.1:6392-7605 GCF_014885135.2 Alexandromys fortis
GGCACACCTGTGTCCCAGCTGCTGCTGTGGAGAGCACGGGATCGCTTGTGCCCACAAGGAGATTAAGACTAGCATGGGTTGGGGCTGGAGAGATGGCTCAGAGGTTAAGAGCATTGCCTGCTCTTCCAAAGGTCCTGAGTTCAATTCCCAGCAACCACATGGTGGCTCACAACCATCTGTAATGGGGTCTGGTGCCCTCTTCTGGCCTTTAGGCATGCACACAGACAGAATATTATATACATAATAAATAAATAAATATAAAAAAAACTAGCATGGGTTACATGGTGAGACCCTAAATAAATAAATACAGCTTCAGCTACGTGGCTTGAACAATAAGAAGGAACTGAGGTGAGGAGGCCTGGCAGAGGAAGCAAGTTCTGTTTTACGGTGTGTAGCTGAAGATGCTACATAGACCTCCACAGGAGGTGCCGCTGGATGTGTGAGTTCTGGGGAGAGGTCCAGACCAGAGCTGTAATCTGGGGAGTCACCAGCTTATCATAGTAGACATTTAAAGCCACGGGCCTGGATGAGGTCACCTCTAAGGGAGGCGTCTGTATAGACGGAGCAAGTGCAGGATACAGCTGAACTTCATTTGGCCCCTGTCCAAAACAAACTCCATTACGTTCTGATTTGTTTCCCTGCCTAAGTGCCTACTGTATTTAGTCGATGGGCCTCCAGTGTTTACCTGGCCACTTAGTCCTTCCACCCCTTTAATTTTGGGTGGTGCTGGACACTGAACTCAAGGCCTCCTGCACAGCAGGCAAGTGTTGAACCACTGGGCTCTAGTCTCATCCCTTTGTGCTTTATTTTTGTTTTTTTTTGTTTGTTTGTTTGTTTGAGATATGATCCCATATAACTCAAATTGGCCTGAACTCTGTGAATCCTCTATATAGCTGACACCGACATTTAACTCTTTAATTTTTATTATTTATCTTGTTTTTTTAAATTATTTTTATTTTATTGCTGTTTTTCCTGCATTTGTGTCTGTGTAAGGGGCACTGGAGTTACAGGCAGGTGTGGAGGTAGGAATTAATCCCATGGTCCTCTGGAAGAGCAGCCAGTGCTCTTAACCACAGGACATCTCTCCAGCTCCTTATTTTAGTTTTTTTAAAAATATTTATTTATTTATTATGTATACAATATTCTGTCTGTGTGTATGTCTGCAGGCCAGAAGAGGGCACCAGACCTCTTTACAGATGGTTGTGAGCCACCA
>NW_026069545.1:0-1542 GCF_014885135.2 Alexandromys fortis
GGGAGGGAGGGAGGGAGGGAGGAAATTTTAAAAACACTTGGGCTAGTGAGATGGCTCAGTTGTTAAGGGCACTTGCTGCCAAACCTGACAACCACAGTTCATTCTCAAGGTCTCATATGGTAAAATAAGGAAACTGACTCTTACATGTGCTCTGACCACACATACTCGGTGTCACATGTACACACATTCTCATCAAATAAATACATCTAATTTCAAGGAGTGTTTTAAACTAGCAACAGCCCAGTGTCTACTGAGAGTAGAATGTTATAATCAAGAGAACACTACACAAAGATGAAAATGAACGACCTGTATCTTTGTCTCTCAACATGACTAGATTACAAAACTAATGTACATTGGAAAGCTCACAGCAGAAAATATATAACATTTGCCTAGCATATTCAAGACCCCGACTTGATCTCTGGCATCACAGAAGAGAGGGCAGAAAGATAATAAGAGTCAGAAAACCAGGACATCACTAGGACGGTGTCTTCTAGACATGATAAGGAGAGTGTGCCCCTGAAAATTCAACAATATGGTTGCCTACACAAGACCAGTAAACATGCCAATGTGGTTATGAACATTTCATAGGGCCTCGTCCCTGGATGGAGAAACAGTCGACAATCAATGGCTACCGAGAAGGGGATAATCAATTTTCTCTAGGGTGAGCCTCCTGCAAGGTTACCCAATCCCAATGGTCAGCCCTAAATACATATGCATAGGAGAAACACTAAACAGACTCAGTATGTCATGTGTGTGCATGTGTGCGTGTGAGCAGAAATATAAATGTTGTAATACAGTTCTTAAGTGTAAAATTTTCAAAGATAATAAATTAAAATTTTTAAAGCAACTTTTTAAAAGTGTGTGGGTATAACAATTTTACTCACAGTCCTGTGTCATTTAACAAGGAAATGCACCGAAATTACCACCTTAAACAATTTTATCTGCATACTAAAACAGTATATTATTTGAAGATACATAGATATGTAATAAGACCATAAAGAAATAAGAAATGGTGGCTCACACCAACAATCTTAAGTCTCATGAGCTTGAGGCAAGAAAATTATCATGGGTTCAAGGCAAGCCAGGGATACATGGACGTACCGGGATAGCCTGGGCAAGAGTGAGATCCTATATGAAACACCGAAACAGGAACTGGTAAAATGGCTCAGAAGGTAGACACTGGTCTCCAAGACTGACCACCTGAATTCAATCCCCAGGACCCATGTGGAAGAGCCAACTTCAGCTGTCTTCTGACTACCATGACACATGCACATAAATGAAAAAATATGTCAATAAACAATGTGATTTTCTTATATAAAGAACCAGGCATGGTATCACGTGTCTTTAATCCCAGCACTCAGAAGCAGAAGCAGGTGGATCTCTAAATTCAAAGCCAGCCCAGTCTACACGTAGTGGATTTCATGATATCCAAAACTACAAAGTGATTCTGTCTCAGAAAGAAAAAGAAATCACAGGACGTAGTCAACACAAATTTTAGGATAATCACTATATATATATATATATATATATATATATATATAT
>NW_026069545.1:4936-7397 GCF_014885135.2 Alexandromys fortis
GCTCCCTGCATATATATATATATATATATATATGTATATATATATACATATATATATATATTGACCTTCAGTATTCTCAGATTTACATCTGTAGATTCAAGTGGCCATGAATCATAAAACAGTTTTTGAAGGCACCTATACTGAACATTCACACACTGTCTCTTGCTATTCTTCTCTGAAATATGTAGTCTAGTGGTGATTCACACGGCATTCGTAGTGTGCTTGATATTATCAATACTCCAGAGAATATTTAAAGTACACAGGAGGCTGTGTCTAGATTGTATGTGAGTACTATACCATATTACACAAGGAATTTGGGCAGCAATACATTATTGTCATCTAAGAGGGTCCTGCAGCCAAACTCTCAGATTCCAAAAAACAATTGAATACATATATTTACATGAGAAGAAAATTTGGCAATATATTGAGTGTTAAATTTACATAGGTTCTTTGTATTCTCCTTTCTGCTTCTCTGTATTAAGTATTTCATAATACAAAAGCAAATTTAAAGTAGAGTATAAAATACAAAAGGAAAAAGGAGAGGCTAGAAAGATTGCTCAGGAGGTAAGAGCACTTGCTGTGCAAGCAGAGTTGCAATCCTTAGCCCCTATGCAAACACTTGGGCATGGCCATGTTTGCCTGTAATCCCAGCACTGTGGAGTGTGGAGACAGGAGGATTACTGGGAATATATGCTGCCATACTAGCTCCAAGTTCAGTGAGAGACTGTCTCAAAGGGCTAAGGTAGAGAATGATAAAACTGAACACCTGATATCTTCTGGTGGACAGCCCAAGTGCAGACACACAGAAATATGTATGCACAAACACATTGCACATACATACACACACACTCACTAAAAAAAGAATACAAAACTGAACATACTAGATAATGCAACCAAGTTATTTAATTCCACAAATGTTTATTCATATACAAATACACACAATGTATAATGAGCCAGGAAGAAGTTCAATGGATAAACTGCTTGCTCTGCAAGCTTGAGGACACAAGTCCAGATCCTCAGAACCCACATAAAGTCAAATGTGGTAACACACATCTGTAATCCCAGACATTCTAGTTCCTGGAAATTTTTAAGTGGGCTAGCCTGGTGTACTCAGTGGAAGATCAAGATGGAAGGTGAGGACTAACACTGGAGGTTATCCTCTGACCTCCACCCTGTCCATATTCACACACAAACCAGGCACAGGCACAACGAAAAAGAAGAAAATGAAAACAATATATCGTACAAAAAGAGTTCCTGGTATTAAAGAATGCCATTACCTACTAACAGACCCCTTTCACCGTACTGTTTCAGAAACCATCTCCCTTGGATTTCCATCGTCTAGGACCTTACGAGGTTGTTTGCATCAGATGAGCAGAATCAGGTCTCTCCAGAAATGGGCTTCTCTCACCAGCAAGCAAAGGCAGCTCTGAAGACCCCTGTTTACAGATTCAGAAGTAAATCCACCCCAGGAATTTCACAATGGCGGCTCCAAACAAGCAAGTGCTCAAAAGCCTAGAGAATATTTTATTCATGTTCAAATAACCACCAAAAATGTAATAATAACTAAAGCTGTCCTTTGAGGGACAACGTTCAGAATTAAGATAATCCATGTTTGGGGATTTAGTCTTTGTTGGATAATTGGATTCCTTAAAAATGATTTTTTTTCCTTTTTAAAGCAAGAATAAGAAAACTGGTCAAATGTTTTGTGGAGTTCTGGAAAGAGTTCAGATCATCCTCAGCACACGGGCTTCTTCTGGGAATCAGTTCTCCACCCATCTCAAGCACGTGCTAACACACACACACACACATGCACACGCACATGCATCACACACACATACACACACACACACACACACACACACACACACACACACGGGGAAAGGTAATCCAGAATTCCAGAGTCCCTGCCTTCCCTTCCTATCCAGGAACTACAGTTCAGCACATTTACCCACTAACCACTCCACCCTTCCTGAAGCTCTTCCCGCCCTGGACTCTTGGGCTTCCTCTCTGCGGGCACATCTCCTGCTTCCTCTACTTTCTTCCTCTGCCCACTACACATGGGAATTTCACAAACCTCCCTCTCCCTCTCCCTAAAATAGTTCAAGCCCTTCCACAGCCCCGGCTCTCTCCTTTCTACATACGACTCCAGGGTACATCAGCTTCCCTTCGGCATCTTTCTTGAAACCCACACCTAAATGTCAACTACCTGCTGCAAACAGGCGCCTCATTGGCCCACAGGTGTTTTAAATCCCATCTGCTCAGAATAGAAAGCAAGACAACTCCCTAGAAACATCTATACCTCCAACTCCTCTAGCTCTTCCTATGTGGCCTCCTGATAGACCACTGTACATCTTTCCAGAGTATGACCAGCCTCTCAGCATCCTTTTACTGATCCTCTCTCTCTCTCTCTCTCTCTCTCTCTCTCTCTCTCTCTCTCTCTCTCTCTCTCTCTCTCTCTCTC
>NW_026069546.1:0-3077 GCF_014885135.2 Alexandromys fortis
ATAAGAATGGTAAAATTCCAAGCACTGGAAAAACAGACCCACAGTTCTCCGCAATCCAACTGTATTTCTAGTGCTTCTAACTACAGGTGTTTCTAGTGCCTACCTCCGAGCTCTATTAGAAGTAAGTTCAGAGACTTTTAAATTTCTATCTCCATAATATGGCACAATACACAGGCATTGTGGGCCTTTATAGCTTTTGAAGTAACAAATAAATAATTCAGAAATTCTCAAACAAAGAGTTTGAGGAAAGGAGAAGTTTGTAAATAATTCTTGAGAGCAAGAAACATGTTGTTCACCAGTCAACTATAAAAGCTTAAAGCAAGCGTCAGAATCTGCTATATACTCCATCAATAATTCTTGAAGAAATAAAGGTAACAGATGGGAAGACAAGTGTAGTGATGTTGACAACAAAAGCATTACTATAAAATTTGAATTGGGGGAACAGAAATAAGGCTAAGCAGCTAAGAGAGCATGTTGCCCATTCCCAGCACCAGTCTTGAATAAACATAGATCTGGGGGAATCCACCTTTCTCTTCTGGCCTCCATTAGAGCCTGCAATTGTTTCCACTTGACACACATACACAATTAAAGGTAAATAATTCTTTAAGACTTTTTGATTCTCTATGTGATAATAATATTATCTGCTTTGTGCTTCTTGCTTCTGTCTCCTGTCTTCCTTCCTCGAAACTGGGTGTGCTATAGAAATATCTATTGTCCCAAGTCTGGGCTAGTCAAATTAGGAATGACAGAGACAGAATCTAAAACAGTTCTTCCAGTCATAAACTGTTTAAATTTCATTTCATTTATTACTAAGATTTAGTGCAAGGGCAGTGAATTCCTTGAACGTATTATAAAAGCCTCAAGAGAGCACAGCATGTTTTAAAGCGTTATATCATATTCCCTCCTATCAGAATATGTGCTATCAGAGCAGTACACCCCACTCCCTGCCCAGACTGACTCGGCACATGGCAGGCTCCTTCATGCTCTTCTAAATATCATACTATAGAATTGGTCCTCTTTCTGAGTTACATGGATTGTCAACTATTCTTTGATATCTAATGTTAATCTGTACACCCTGGTTAATCTGTACTTCCTAGAAGCTCTACCTTTCAACATACACATATATCATAACATTCATTTGATATGTATTTAATAGTATATACTACATATATATGTATATACTATTAGTAGTTAGATTTAATTATGAGATATTCTTATATGTATATAATGTTTTTAATAATTTTCACCCACAATCCCCTTCCACTCCTGGTGACACACTTTCTCTTCCCAAGTAGTCCCCTTCTATTGCGTATGTGTATGTGTGTGTGTGTGTGTGTGAGACTATATATATATATATATATATGTATATATATATATATATTCTTTCACTGTCTCAATACTTTGTACAATTTCTATTATTCAAATAACACCTAACCTTATGTTACATAGCCAAAGCAGGAAAAAGGAGTAGAACGTGTAAATGTTTTAATAATGTTTCATTACTGAATTCTACACTATGGAAGCCATAATCTAAAGCTGACTCTGGACTTCATCCTAAGACGAGGTGAGTTCAGTGAATTCTCCTTAGGAGCTGAACTGACAAAAATTTCCTGCGTTATAAGTTACTTTCAAAAGATGAGCATATAGTACACATTGTTATATGCAAATAATTCATAGACCATTTGGAATGTCTACCATTAAGTACATGAGAGTGGGATCTGAAATTTATTCTACAATAATAGGCAAGTCTGCTAAAAGATTTGTATCACATGTTTGGCTCTAGGTGCTTTCCAAATAACATGTGAAAAATTTAAATATATGATATATGAGCTCTGAAAGAAACATTTTTGTTTTCTTTTCTATTTCAGCAGTCTAGAATCCAACTATTGTCAGGCCCAGGTTCTATCAACCACAGAGCTTCATTGGTTTTCTTCATATTTTTGCTTTTCTATTTTGTTTGTAAGAGGAGATGTTTTTGATATTGCTTAGAGGAGACTGCTGTTCTTTTGCACGTAGCTAGTTTTGATTACATAGCTTATGTTGTAAAATGATTTTTGTGGATTTGATTAAAGAGTATTTAATAAGAAGATTAGGAATTATTTTGTGACTTTGTGATTATAAAATTTCTCTATATTTATATACAATATTTAGTATTTAGAATATTTTTATATCCTAAGGGTAGGATCCTTATATCCGATGAAAAAACAGTATATTTAGAGAGCTAAATCTCTAAGTTTTCATTTTAGTTAAGAATAATAAATATACATAGCAGACATTTGGATAGCGCCGCACAGATGCTTAGTTAGTCTGTTACCAGGGGGATCACTAATGTGGAAGAATGGATCTGAAGACCCTGAAAGTGCCTGAGTGCTCTCCCGCATTTATACTTTAGCAATAATCAAAGATTTTGGAAATTTATATTGATATTTAGAGTTGTATTTTTTTCTTTAAAACTTAATCAACAGTCTGTCTTCAGGAACACTAGTTGTAGGGCTCTACTGAATCTCTGATTATTGGGTAAATGCTGAAAGTAAGGAGCATACGGGCTTTAAGTGAAGAATACAAATTAAGCCACGTATATGTTTTAAAATATGCATCAGGCACAAAAGCTGGTGCTTAACGATTAATAATATTCAAGCTGATAAGGAAGGAAAGAGATGATGAAACTTCCTGCCACAGACTTCCCCTGATCTAGGCACCTCACCCATTTCACTCCATATTACTGTTACTAGAAATGGCCAAGCCAAATATAGCCCACAAAAATAATAGTTTTGCTTCACTTGCTTGGCCTATAGTGCCAGGGGGATGGATTTAATGATCTTATGGTTCTTTTCAATCTCTCTAATATTTGTGAGATTGCAACTGTCAATGTTGAACAAGAAATTGCTGAAATAGCACCATTTCTGGAAATGGGTAATATCTCACAGGACAAGAGCTCAGAAATGGAAAGAACAGTCAAAAACCTGCTAAAACTCATCTCCACAGGTTGCCAACTTTACTCTTTAGCTAATAAAAACAATTAACTTAAAAAATGTGACCTATCACTATGGCAAAAAAAAAAAAAAAAAAAAAAAACA
>NW_026069547.1:0-2247 GCF_014885135.2 Alexandromys fortis
AAAAAAAAAGAGAGAATCAGGGGTATGTAGCACACTTTCTGTTTTCATGGTTTGGTGAATTAAGAAAAGACAGGAATCTAGTTTCCACTGTGATAAGCCATTCGAAGGATTTTTCTAGACTGTGGGAGGATTTCAGCTACCATCTTGCATGATCCTCCATTTTAAAACTGAAGAAGCTGAGGCAGAGGTGGGCACTATGTGGTGAGTGCCCAGCCTCACCTTATCTGTGGAATAGCCTCCATAGTCTACACAGCTTTAACCAATGACTAGCAACACACAGAACTCGACCCAGGGCAAAGGTATTACATGATTCTATGAGATGCCTACAGTGGCACCTTATACATAGCAGACAATCTCGCTGAATGGGTTAAAAAAAAACACAGTAGTAAAACTAGCTGTTTGATGTTATCAAGGGTAATTAAGTGATATCTGTAATATAGATCCAGTTATCTACTTGGCATCTTGTCACTCAACTGTCTAAGAGATTATTCCAGATTCAGCATGTCCAAACAGTTCCAGCCTTCCCCTCCTCAGACCAGCTCCACTTCAAAGGAATCCTTCCCCTTCTTGTTGATGGCAACACCTTCAACATTCTGATTACTTGGGATAAAATTCTGAGAATTACCTTTGATGTGTCCTGTTGGTTCTACTTTCAAAATATACTCAGAAATTACCCCCCCCACACACACACCAACTTGCTCTTCCTGCTTACTCTATTCACAGCCATCTTCCTCTTCATCAGTGCCACACTCTCCAGAACCCCTGTTTGTGCCTGTGCTTATATTCTCAAAAAAACAAAAACAAAAACAAAACAAAAAAAAACACAAAGAAAGAAAGAATGATTCTCTTAATGTAAGTCAGAACAACACTCTCTTGGCCCATCTAAAGTAGACTTGCATCTCACATGGAGGAAGGGCTAACAGCATTGTTCAAAATACTCAAGAAGTGGAAACAATCTAAAAATCTCCGTGTGAGTGTATGAACAAAAACATGTATTTGTTTGGATGAATGATATATCGCAATGAGAAAAAGGAATGTGCTGTCTGCCATATGCGACAGCTTGGATGGACCGTGAAAGCATTATCCTAATGGCAAGAGGCAATGGTGACAGGCCAGTTATAGGACGCTGGGAACAGGCAAATCCACACAGAAAGTATGCTAGTGAATACCGGAGACTGGAGGGGAAGACGGAGTGACAGCTAGTTAGCCCGAGTATTGGTTAGGGATGACAAAAATATTCTAAAATTGACTATGGTATGGTAGACTTCACTGTGAGCACACTAAAGCCAATCAATTATACGTCATAAACAGGTTATTTGTGAAATGTGCATTTCTCTCTCTCTCTCTCTCCCTTTCTTTCTTTCTTTCTTTCTTTCTTTCTTTCTCTCTTTCTTTCTTCGTTTTTTGACAAGGTTTCTTTGTGTAGCTTTGGATCCTGTCCTGGAATTCTGCAGACCAGACTGGCCTCAAACTCAAAGAGATCTGCCTGCCTCTTCCTCCTGAGAGCTGGGATTAAAGGCATGCATTTCTATAAGTCTTTTTTTTTTTATTTAAAGGAAGAGTTGGATAATGGAAAAAGAATAAACAGAGAAAGAAGGAACATAAAGAGAATTTTGAAAAGCCTCAAGTTGGGAAGGAACATTAAAAAAATTTTTTTCCATGTGCATTGATGTTTTGCCTGCATGTATGTCTGTGTGAGGTGTTAGATCCCCTGGGACTGGAGTTATAGACAGTTGTGAACTGACGTGTGGGTGCTGGGAATTGAACCCAGGTCTCCTGGAAGAGCAGCCCGTGCTGTTAACCACTGAACCATCTCTCCAACCCCATGGGAAGGAGCTTAATGTAAAGAGGAAATTTCATCCTGTTTCACAGAGGAAGACTGGGAGGGAGTGAAGAAAGGAAATAATGAAATTTCCATTTCAAGGTCATTCTACCTGGCTGGTTAGCGGATGGTGAGCAGTGGGCTAGTCCTGATGCCAGAAAGACAGTTAAGAGCTTAGTACAGGGAGCTGGAGAGATGGCTCAGTGGTTAAGAGCATCGCCTGCTCTTCCAAAGGTCCTGAGTTCAATTCCCAGCAACCACATGGTGGCTCACAACCATCTGTAATGAGATCTGTGCCCTCTTCCGGCCTGCAGGCAGAGTACTGAGAATACTGTATACATAATAGATAAATAAATCTTAAAAAAAAATCTGGTCTGGTAAAAACTAACTGTCTCCAGAGCCTATTTTGAAAAAAAAAAAAAAAG
>NW_026069547.1:5210-7514 GCF_014885135.2 Alexandromys fortis
TGTGTGTGTGTGTGTGTGTGTGTGTGTGTGTGTGAGAGAGAGAGAGAGAGAGAGAGAGAGAGAGAGAGAGAGAGAGAAAGAAAGAGAATTCAGGGTCTATATAGAACTAAAGTTACCTAAGGTAGAGATGTTCATGTAACCATAGCAATCATTTGTTGTGGGATAATCTTTTTGCCCACTGTGAAGATGTGTCTCTGTCAAGGCATCTGATTCATTTAATATATAGCCAAATGACCAGTAGCTAGGCAGGGGAGGACAGGCAGAATTTCTGGGCAGAGATAAGAACTCTGGGAAGAATCTGACAGGACGGGAATTCACCAGTGAGATATGGGGGGTGGGGGTGGGGAAGGTGGTCAGACATACAATACGGAGGAGAGGTAATGAGCCACGTGACAGAATGTAGATTAATATAAATGGGTTAGTTTAAGTTTTAAGAGCTAGTTGGGAACAAGCTTAAGCTAATACCAAGCTTTCATACTTAATAAGAAGTCTCTGTGTCATTATTTGGGAACTGGTGATCCAAAGAAAGTCTGACTATATTTATTAATATGATCCAAGGCCATGATTAGTTTAACATTTATTATGTAATTGCAATGACAAACTACGTTAATATTCAGAATAATTATTTTCTGTTGACCATACATCAAATTGGCAAATGTAATCAATGCTAACACTCTGGAAAATTGGGAAATTTTTTTCCACTTAGTCCTTTTCCCATACAAATCATATATAGATAGCTCTGTTGCACAACAAGGTTAAATGAGTAGTCATTGGGTCAATGACTAGAAGAAATTTGATTCAGCATAAGTGTCGTGATATTTTGTTTATGTTCTAATATAAATAAGCAAAGCTTGCCTGAAGATCAGAGTGCAGAGCTAAGCCACCAGGTGCCAGGCAGTGGTGGCACACACCTTTAATCCCAAGACTCAGGAGATGGAGACACACAGACCTCTATTAATTCAAGGCCACCCTGGGTTACATGAAATTAATCCAGTCTCAAAGAGAAACAGAGCCAGGCACTGTTGGCCCACACCTTTAATCCCAGTACATGGGAGTCAGATGCCTTTAATCCCAGCACTAAGGAAGACAAGAAGAGATATGGGTGGGTGGAGAAATATAAAGCAGGGGGAGACAAGAGCTCAAGGGTAGTCTGAGGACAGGATCATCCTTTTGTTCTGAGGATTTGATAGAGGTAAAAGGTCTCTCTAGTGACTGGCTGCCCTGCTTCTCTGATCTCTCAGATTTCACCCCCTAATATCTGACTCTGGATTTTTATTAAGAACAATCAGAGGGGCTGGAGAGATGACTCAGAGGTTAAGAGCACTGATTGTTCTTCCAGAAGTCCTGAGTTCAATTCCCAGCAGCCACATGGTGGCTCACAACCATCTGTCATGAGATCTGGTGCCCTCTTCTGGCCTGCAGGCACACATGCAGACAGAACACTGTAAACAAAACAAACAAATAAATAAAACTTAAAAAAAAAAGAACAATTAGAATTCATGCTACACATAGGACCATAGGGAAAAGGTCAGAGTGCACACATGTCATAGTTGCAAAAGGTGTGCAATCATTTGAGAGTACCAAAACAGAAATACTGATCTCCAATCCACGTATCACTCAAAACAATCCTAGAGGGATCATGAATAGCAACAAAATGGATAAAATACCATTAGCAGGATAAAATGGAGGGGTTATAGTCATTATACCTGCAGTAGGCAAAGATTTTTTATATAGGAACAAAAACATTAATGATAAAAGAGTTGGATAAATTGGGATTAAGTGAAATGAAGAGTTTATGTTTATAAAATATATTGAAGCTTGCCAAGTTATGAACTATGAGCCAAATCGAGCCTGCCGCATTCCACCCAGCAGCTTGGGAAGTAAGAATAGTTTTTCTATTTTTATACAGATGAAAGAACTCAGAAGATAAAATTTTGTAATATGTGAGATATATATGAAATTCAAACTTTAGTATCCATAAATAAATTTGATTGAAACATAGCCAAGTTCACTCATCAGCCTTACTCACTGGAAGATTCTGTAGTTGCTGCAGTAGTACAATGGCAGGGTTGGTTAGTTGCCATGGAGACCACACACCCTGCAAAGCCTAAAGTAGCTACAATATACTGCGGACTTCTAAAACATAGAATCAAGAAAGTATAAAGATAAGTTACAGATATGGGAAATATATTCTCTATAGAGAAGACAGGGGCTGGAGAGATGGCTCAGAGGTTAAAAGAACTGACTGCTGTTCTGAAGGTCCTGAGTTCAATTCCCAGCAACCACATGATGGCTCACACCCAT
>NW_026069548.1:0-1594 GCF_014885135.2 Alexandromys fortis
CCTCTCTCTCTCTCTCTCTCTCTCTCTCTCTCTCTCTCTCTCTCTCTCTCTCTCTCTCTCGGTTTCTCATGTAGTCCAGGCTTGTTACAAACTCACCATGCAGCTAAGGATGACTTTGAATATCTCATCCTCCTGCCTCCAACCTCCTGAGTGCTGGTACTATAGGCAGGTGCCACCGGACCTGTTCTGCACTGTGCTTGGGATCAAATGCAGGACTTCATGTGTGCTAGGTACACACTCTGCCACCTGAGCCACATCTCCAGCCTTCGTATTTGGTATGTTCTGAGCTGAGCTCCTGAAGGTCCTCAAGCCTGCCCACCCCAGCATCTCATCTTACCATAGTCAAGTCTGTCTTCCCGGCTACTCAGAACTCAGCCCTCAGAGCCTTTGGCTCAGCTCTCTCTGCCATTTGCGCATCCAATACACAAGCCCCTGAGGGTTCTCTTTTCAAAGCATATCTAGAATCCAGCATTTCTCACCACTGCTTCCAATGTGGTTCAAGTCATGGTTCTCGATAGCTAATACCCACTTGCACCTGCATCCTCCTCTCAATGTAGAACCAGCGAGTTCCTATTACAATGCTGGTCAGATGGTGTCACCTTATTCAGCACCCTCCAGGGGACCCCAACTTTGACACTACAAGTTCCCCTTTATCTTCCCATCACCTCCCTGACTCCATCCCCTTACTCTTCCAAACACACTGGCACACCAATCCCAGGGCCTTTGCACCTTCTCTTTCCTCTTCTAACTCTTTAACTGCCTCCAAATCTCAGCTCAGATGTTATCTCCTTAGAGAACTTCCACACTACTCAGGATTTCAGCCTCTTCCACTCCTGCGCACTGGTCCCACTTATTTTCCTGTTTCTGTAGGCAAGCACTCTACATGGTTACATCCCCAACCTGTCTCTGCTGGCTCGTTTTATGTCAACTTAACACAAGCTGTAGTTCCTGAGAGGAGGGAACCTCAATTGAGAAAATGCGTCTATAAAACTGAGCTGCAGGCAAGTCTGTAAGGCATTTTTTTTGGTTTTTCAAGACAGGGTTTCTCTGTGGTTTTGGAGCCTGTCCTGGAACTAGCTCTTGTAGACCAGGCTGGTCTCGAACTCACAGAGATCCGCCTGCCTCTGCCTCCCGAGTGCTGGGATTACAGGCGTTTTCTTAATTCACAATCAATGGAGGAGGGCCCAGCCCATTGTGGGTGTGACCACCCTGGGCAGGTGGTCCTAGGTCCTATAAGAAAGCATGCTGAGCAAGCCATGGGGAGCAAACCAGTAAGCAGTACCCTGTCATGGCCTCTATCAGTTCCTGCCTCCAGGTTCCTGCCCTATTTCAGTTCCTATCCTGACTTCCCTCAATGTTGGACTATGATGTAGAAATATA
The DNA here is from genome assembly GCF_014885135.2 of Alexandromys fortis. Lineage (NCBI taxonomy): Eukaryota > Metazoa > Chordata > Mammalia > Rodentia > Cricetidae > Alexandromys > Alexandromys fortis. The sequence goes on from NW_026069548.1 coordinate 1,381, forward strand.
AACCAAATAAATCCTTTTCTTCCTTGCTTTTGGTCATGGTATTTCATCATAACATTAATAACCCTGACCAAGCCGGGCGATGGTGGCACATGCCTTTAATCCCAGCACTCGGGAGGCAGAGGCAGGCGGATCTCTGTGAGTTCGAGACCAGCCTGGTCTACAGAGCTAGTTCCAGGACAGGCTCCAAAGCCACAGAGAAACCCTGTCTCGAAAA
>NW_026069548.1:4637-7436 GCF_014885135.2 Alexandromys fortis
TGTGTGTGCAGGTGTATGTGTGTGTGTGTGTGTGCAGGTGCCTATGTGTGTGTGTGCAGGTGCCTATGTGTGTGTGTAGGTGTCTATGTGTGTGAGTGTGTAGGTGCATATGTGTGTGTGCAGGTGCCTATGTGTGTGTGTGTGTAGGTGCATATGTGTGTATGTGCAGGTGCCTATGTGTGTGTGTGTGTGCAGGTGTATATGTGTGTGTGTGCAGGTGTATGTGTGTGTGTGTGCAGGTGTATATGTGTGTGTGTGTGTGTGTGGCTGGGTGTAGAGGTCATCAGGTTGAGAATGTAGGTGTTACTCTGTCTTGCTTTATTTTGAACAGGGTTCTCCCTGTCTGGAACTCAAGCTGTTAGGCTAGGCTGTCTTCACTTCTCCAGGACACGGTAACATGCACGTCACCACTCCTGGGTTGTTGTTGCTGCTGCTGCTGTTTTTCCCCCACTTAGCCATCTCCCCAAGCCCAAAGACAGGTTCCTTTGTCTTGAAGCTTCACCTGATCTCAGTCAAATCCTATGGGTCCTTCACCTGGAGTAGGGCAACCTGGTGAATGAGGAACTAACAGATTTAAACAGCACTTTCCTTGGCCTCAGGTGATTGACAGCAGCTGACAGCCGGCTGCTAGATCCAATGTAAGAGGAACTCTCTCCCTGAATGGCAGGCACACCATTGACAGAACGGCACAGCTCGCAACTGGTCTGCTTTCGGTGCCTGAGTGAACTGTGGGTCCTGAGCCATCTCTCTCAGCACTCTGAGATTTAGCTACCCCCGAGAACATTCTGTTGTCAGGGTTACTGTAGAAGTCCTAGGAATGAAGTGACAGGTAGATTGTGTTTGAAGACCTTCGCGGAGGGGAGCAAGGGGCTCCAGATTTCAGGCCGTGGTAGAGAGAGACCAAGTGCTTAGCTCTGAGAGCTTCCAGTGAGTCCTGTGGGTCAGCACTCCCGCCTGCTTCCATACCTCAGCTTTCAGCTGGGCCCCAGGACTGAAGCAGGGATGGGATCTCCAGGGTGGACATCCCATGGGTCTGAGGAGAAAGGCTCCAGATGGATCCACCTAAATGGCTGTCTTCCAAGATACCATTCCCTTTGGTTCAGAGGCCTCATCCAATCTCTGGACTTGACTGGGTGAGGGCTGATGGCTCTGTGGCTTTGTCCCGACAGGACCCCAAGAAGCCTCTCGTCAGTAGTTAGCCAGGGACAAGAGGTCCTGTGTCTGCCTGGCCTAGTGCCAGGCTTGTGCTGACTCATAAAACTCTGCCTGGAGCCCGAGGCCCCGAGCAATGACTCAGGCGGCCTGGAATCCAGGGAAAACCAACTTTGCTTTCCACCAGAGAGAGCAGTACAGCTGGGCATGAGCTCACTGGCCAGACAGTGACAGGGACAGTGGGAAACTGCCCGTCCCTTATAGGCAAGAAGAAGGAAGGGACTGAGCTTTGAGCCTGAAACATTCTTAGCAAGCCCCATATCAACCTATCTAAAATTAGCTTTCGGCATCTAAATCACTTCCTGTTACAAAAACCACAGGCCCGATGCTTCAAGTCATCACCTTGCCTGCTGAAAGGGAGTGGGGGGCTGGTGATACAGGGGTGCTGCACACTAAAAACTGTAATGCTTCAAAAGAGACATAGGAATAGGAGCCTCTCTCCCTTGCAGCAGAAGGACTGATAGGCAAGGCCCATCAAGGTTGCTGCTGCAGGGACAGGGACCACTGTGAACGAGTGTGTGCACAACACACATGCACACACAGCCAGACACACAAACTCACAGACATGGACCAGAGTCTTCTGTTTCTGCAGAAGGACTCCCCCATGGATGGCCTCAGCACATCTCTGCTGTGGCTCTTCCATTCTTTTTTTGCTTTAGAGTCAGGGTCTCTCTACAGAGCCCTGGCTGTCCTGAAACTCACTACGTAGACCTTGCTGACCTTGAATGCACAGAGACCTACCTGCCTCTGCCTCCCAAGTGCATAGATTGAAGGTGTGTGCTAGCATTCCTGACTGCTGTGGCTCTTCTAAGCACAGGATGCATTAAGAGAGAAGGGCAGGTCTGGCCTGTTTGCAGCGTCTATGGCTCTGTCTTGACCTCTCTTCTGCCTAACAGGCTACAAATGAACAAGGTTAGCTCTGTGCTTAGCACTTGGCTGTGGTGATATTTTATTTGTGTTGTAGCAAAAAAAAAAAAAAAAAAAAAAACAAAAAAAACACCTTGCCTGAAGATCAGAGTGTGGAGCTAGCCACAATAGTACAATAGTTAGCCAAAGAGGCCAAGCAGGAGTGGCCTACACCTTTAATCCCAGCACTGAGGCGGACGGATCTCTGTGAGTTCAAGGCCACCCTGGACGACAAGAGATTGAATCAGTCTAAAAATGAAAAGGGATCAAGTGGTGGTGGCTCATACCTTTAATCCCAGCACTGGGGAGGTGGAGACCGGAAGGGATGTGGCTGGGTGGAGAGAGACAGAAAAGGCAGAAGGAAGTAAGAGCTCAGCGCATTCATTCTGAGCATCTGTGGAGACAGGATCTTGCTCCCTTGGGTCTGAGGATTTAGTAGAGGTAAAAGGTCTCTCCAGTGACTGGCTTCTTTGCTTCTGAGATCTTTTAACTTTCACCCCAATATCTGATTCTGGGTTTTTATTATTAAGACCAATTAGAACCCGTGCTACACCTGACCCTAAGTCTTTGTTCCAGCAACTGCCAAATGTTTCCGGTGTAGGGAAAACCAGGTGGAGCATGGGCTGGGTGTGTGAAGCAAGTCAAAGGCCATCTTTGGGTGTGAGGAACTGAAGTGTGTGC
>NW_026069549.1:0-999 GCF_014885135.2 Alexandromys fortis
GAAGGGGGAGGGACAGGAAGGAAAAAGAAGGAAAAGAAAGGAAGGGGGGAAAGCTTTATGTAGTAAATTTAACGAAGACTGGCCTTGACAGACACCAGAATTAGTCAACAGCGACATCTAGTGCTCAATCAGAATTTTGCATTGTTCTTCCGTGTGCAAGGAGGATCTGTTATTTGTAATAATGCAAAGCAGTTTCATATGTAAACTGCCTGAAATCCCCGTGAGTTGGACACTTCAGCCCTTGTATTGCTGCTTCCACAGATGTTTTCAGATAAGGACACAGACTGCTCGTAGAGATGGAGCACCTCGCAGCCTTGGTGCAAGCACACAGCCGCCCCACCCCAGCCTCGCCAAAGGATGGTGCCTGTGCTAAGCATCCCTGGAGGCTCTCTGGGTTTATTTGCCTTTTTGTTTGTTTGTTTGTGACGGGGGTTTCTCTGTGTAGCCTTGGCTGTCTGGAACTCACTCTGTAGAACGGGCTGGCCTCGAATTTAACAGAGAACATCCTGCCTCCTGAGTGCTGGGATTAAAGGCGTAGGCCACCACTGCCAGGCACCCGCAAAGGTGCCGCACTCACACTCCTTGCCTCCTAGCTGAGAGAACCATGGCTCAGTGAGTATTCTGTCAGATCCTTTAGGAAATACCCTTTGGGCTGAGAAAGAAATCAGTGAAACATCACCCTCTACAATAGCCACAAATAAAATAAACTATCTTAAGGTAACTCTAATTAAACAAGTGAAAGATTTGTATGACAAGAACTTTAAGTCTTTGAACAAAGAAATTGAAGAAAACATCAGAAAATTGTAAAATCTGTCGTGCTCTTGGATAGGTAGGATTAACATAGTAAAAATAGCAAATTTACCAAAAGCAATCTACAGATTCAATGCAATATCCACCAAAATCCCAGCAAAAGTCTTCACAGACCTCGAAAGGACAATACTCAACTTCATACAGAAAAACAAAAAACCCAGGATAGCAAAAAAAAAAAAAAAAAAAAAA
>NW_026069549.1:6292-7274 GCF_014885135.2 Alexandromys fortis
AAGGAAAGAAAAAAAAACTTTTTTTTTTTTTTTTTTGTAGCTGGACTTACAGCTGTTTGTGAACCATCCAACACAGGCAGTAAGAACTGAACTCAGGTCCTCTGCACTAGCAGCCAGCATTTTTGACCTCTGAGCCATCTCTCCAGTCTCTCCTCCAGATTCTTAATCAGTACTTTACAAAACTGTCAAGGACACTGAGAGCAAGGAGAGTCTAAGCAACTGTCATGTCCAAGGGGGAGTCTACTGATTCATGACAACCAAATTAAATGCAATATGGTGGCCTAGATGGAGTCCTGGAACAAAAATAAGTTAGGTAAAAACTAAAGAAATCTGAATAAGCTATGGACCATAGTAAGGACTTTCACTAGGGAAGGTGGCTCAGTGGTTAAGATCACTGACTCTTGTGCAGAGAACCAGGTTCAGTTCCCAGCACCCACACAACAGCTCACAACTATAACTCCAATTTCCGAGGATCTGGTGTCCTCTTCGGGCTCTCGGAAAAGAGGCATGCATAAAATGCACTTACATACATGCAGGCACAACACACACACACACACATGCTTCAAATGAAAATAATTTTAAAAAGTAATGTCCGCCATCTCACTAGGATAGAATAGTAATTTTAGTTTACCATCTTGGCCAGAGGATGGAGAATTTTCAGGATCTTCTGTCTTTTTCTTTAATTCTTTACCTACCAGCCAAGACCCAAGTATGTTCAGCCCAATCATTTATCCTGGAAGTGGAGATATGTCAATGAGTCAGTGAGGTAGATTATGAACTCAGTGTTAGCAAGTCCCAGGAGAGAATCCATGTACCGCCTCTCAGATGTCCCCATCTGAAAAAGGAGGTGACAACTCCTCACTAATCCCTGAGATCCAGGTAGACCTGACCTTATAGCGCATGGTCTTGGAGACTGTGTGTATATTCTCCTTCCTCCATATAATCAACCATCACAGGGAACTATTTTTTTTTTTTTTTTTTT
>NW_026069550.1:0-7394 GCF_014885135.2 Alexandromys fortis
GCAAATGTTATCAAGTGTGCTACTGGGGCCATACTAAACAACGTGAATTCATTGGACAGCTCGCCTGGTGATCTCTCCTCATCTGAATCAACCTAATATGGAAGACCCACATTATTTCTGAACATGGACTTCTCGACAGAGCAACCATCCCTGGAACCCAATATTCCCAATGTTCTACCTCAGATTCGATCCACAACCCCTGCATCCAGGCCATTTAAGTGCTGGAAATGGATGAGGAAGGGAATTTCCCATATACTCGGTGATCTGTTGATCTGTGGCATGCCCCTTCCAGAGTGAACAATGAATCCTTGTGTCAGCTACAAAGAAAGAAATGATGTGATAATGTAATTTGTAAGGGGCCCAATTGCTTTGGCCACCAATATGTTCCCTTCCACTGTATTTTAACTCTGTTATATTAATAAATATATTTTTCTAAATGACAAAATACAGGGTCATATGGCACCTGTTATGCATCTCCTCCCTGAAGTCAAAACCACACACAAACACACAGATTAATGTATGAACACATTCAACTGGGTTTTAGGGCTTGCAGGAAATACACACATAAACTCCAAGTCCTCCACGTGGTGTTGGTTCATGACTTATATAGTATCATATTGTATATAGACATTGTCTTACATATACATATATGTGTATGTTTCAGGTCTTCTTAGTTTTCCCTGCCAGCCCGACGAAGCAACAGCCCCTTTCTCATATCTATACATCAGTGTCTATTATATAAATCATCTCTTTTGACTTAAGGCCCACTTATATAAACCCAATTCATTATTAAACTTTGGTATATAACCCCCTGCCTGATTATCATGGTCACAATATTTACAAAAGGCAAGTGTCTCTTTCTTTTATATTTCTCTGCTTTTCATGTCACCCATACACAGGGATGGATAATTATTATGCACTACACAGATGTCCCTAAACTACATTCAAATAACTACAAGCAGATGACAGTGTAGGTGGCATTTCCTCCGGTGCATTCCCTCCAAAACAGCCATTGTCCTCTCATACAGAATGGGTTTAGCTCCTGCTAGGTACAAATTCCCAGCAGCAGAATAAAAATACCTCTTGCTTTTGACAACCATTCTGATAGTGTCTCTTGGGGTGAGCTTCTCCTTGGTGGGGCTTAACGTCCCAACAAGAGAAGCAGCTACCCTTGGCAGATAACCAATGGTTCTGGCATCCATTCTGGCATATTGGTGTACTCCATGCAATACAGGCTTCTAGTTCACTTTCACATAATTTCACTATAGGCTTCCATTGAGGGTCACTCTTGAAAAATGCCTGCCCTCAACTGCTTTTCTTACGTAAAAGGCGAGATACTTAAATGCCATTCTTCTACTTTTGACTTTAATGTTAGAAGCATGTAGCTAAGTTGGACAGGTTCTGTTACTAGCTGGATCATGGTAACTGGTTTAATTACACCTTCACCAATTTTCGGTTTCTCTTTGTTTCCTTCACTAACTTTGCTTGACTCCTCAGGAATTTGCTGTGGATACTGTGCTTGCCTAAATCTCAGGGATCCACCAGCAAAGAGCCTACTAGAGTTGGGATTAAAGGCAAGCACCACAGCAGCTGTCTGTAAGCTATTCTTTAATTTCTTTTCACTAGTTGTTAACTTAACTGTGTTGATCTTGCTTTGATGTCATCACTCTCTTTATTTCATATCTTAATGTGATTTTTTCTTAACACAAGATTCAACTCCATTCTACTGAATTCCTGAAGCTCTTTTCAATTTAAATTTTCTACATCTTTCATTTTTTTAAACGCTCAGTTTGCCTCTTTTCATTATATACTACTCTGTGTCACTCCAAACAACAGCTTGACAGTGACTATACCATTGTTTATTTTTTTTGTGAGAATTCCTCTGCCATAAGATCAATTCCAAACTCACCACTTTATACTTAGTCAGACTGTTCAGAAAAGGGAAAAACCCAGATATTTCTCCATGAATATATCACAAGATTACCTAGGGAATATACTAATTTTATTCTCCTCTAAAACCTTTCAATGCTGTCACACACAGGTCAAATCCCACTCAGCACCACTGTCTTCCTTGCTCTTAATTGTATTCTCTAACTAGGAACACTTAAACCTTTGAACTGTTTTCCTAATCCACAGTAACAAAGTCCATATTCCTTCATCAGAAACATGATCACACCTATCACAGAAAGACTCCAGTTATTGGCATCAACTTCCATATTAGTTATGGTTCTGTTGCTGCAAAGAAACATCATGATAATTGCAACTCCATTGATAGAAATCATTTGATTGGGTGGCTTACACTCTCAGATGTTTTGTCCTTTGTCATAATTTCCAACACTGTTGTGTGTATAGAGACATTCTATATACATATGAATTCTTGGTTATAGGAAGTGAACTGATACACTAACAATGGCTTGTGCATATATGAGAGGTCAAGGCCTGCTTCAACAGTGGCACACTTCATCCAACAAGGCCATACCTACTCCACTAATCCACATCTGCAAATGCCTTTCCTATTAGAGTATAGGAGGCAAATACTTTAAAATACCACAAATGATAACCTGACAAACAGATCAGGTCTTGGAAGTTAGAGAACTCCATAGACACACACACACATACACTCACAACTCCTTTTTTTCTCCAAGACAAGGGTTTTTTGTAATACAGTCCTGACTGTCCTGAAACTCAATCTGTAGACCAGCCTGGCCTCAAACTTACAGAGATCTGCTTGCCTGTGCCACCTCAGTGCTGGAGTAAATATGAACACCACCACCTCCTGGCTACCATGGCAACTCTTTTTGTTTGTTTGGTTTGGTTTCTTTTTTTGAGACAGGGTTTCTCTGTGTAGCTTTGAAGCCTGACCTGGTACTCGCTCTGAAGTCCAGGCTGGCCTTGAACTCACAGAGTTCCACCTGTCTTTACACCACTCCTCCACCCCCAAGTGCAGGGATTAAAGGTGTGTGCCACCACTGCCTAGCTCGGTATTCCTTATAAAAGGAGCATTTAATTCGGGTGCCTCGCTTACAACTTCAGAAGTTCAGGTCATTGTTATAATTGGGTAGAACATGGCATTGTGCAGGCAGACATGGTGCTGGAGCTGAGAGTGCTACATTTTACAGGCAACAAGTCAGCTGACTGACCCCTGATGCAGGGCAGCTCCTCTCAGAGCCAGACACGATGCAGCCAGCAGCCAGGTCAGACATGCTGAATCTTTCCCGGTAAGCACACCTAGTGGTGCTATGCAGATTATTAGAAATGGGCTAAATAATCATGTGAGAATTAGCCTAGAAGAGGCTAGATATAATGGGCCAGGCAGTGTTTAAAAGAATACAGTTTGTTTGTTGTTATTTTGGGGCATAAGATAGCCAGGCGGCCGGGAGCTGGGTGGCAGGAAGCGGCCCACAGATCCCACTACAGAATGGTGCCTGACGTGGTAGCAGCAATTTCTTGGGTCTGCTCAGCTTGCTAGAGGCAAGCAAGCACTGTCATCTAAGAGAGGCTTCCTGACTCAACTTTAGCTGCAAAACCTTGCAGCTCTTTAAAGAGGTCCTGCTACAAAACACTTAAATGTTGTTGATGAAAAGCTGAACACATGCTTTTCGGTTTTCAGCCATAGCAGGAAAAAAAGCTGCCCTGTTATAAAATGCCAGCTTTCTGGGTCCTCCTGCCGGGGCAAACGCTGACTCTTTCAGGCAGGCAGTCTGTGTGGTTGAGCACACTGTTGCAGCTTGCTTGCTGGCAGGGACCTCAAAATACCATAGAGTTGGTGCAATAAAAATAGCTACAGCTGTTACCTCTGCCATGAGGCTGGAAACCTAAGGAATGGGCTGGATGTAGCCGGCAAAGCCATGGCTTTAATCCTACCCATATTGCTCAGTAATTTAAAGGCTCATGTAGTCAGAGAAAGAGAAATCAACAGTAAAAAGAGATTCAAAGACAAAGAAAACCTTTAAATAACTTACAGTGTGTTAAAAATGTATGCAGGCTAAAAGTTTAAGTTATTAAATTAAAAAACAAAAAAAAAAGGAAGAAAGAGAGTAGTTGGGTGTGATAGTACACACCTTTAATCCTGACACTTGGGAGGCAGAGGGAGATTGACATCTGTGATTTCAAGGTGTGGTAGCACAGGCCTTTAATCTCAAAGCCTGGGAGGCAGAGACAGTTGGATCTCTGAGAGTTCAAGGACAGCCTGGTCTACAGAGTTATTCCAGGCCAATGATATACAGAGAAGGGTTGCTGTGAACACCTCCAAAAAATCACTCACTCAACTGCTGACATAGATGGATCTAGCACACAGTTATACCATGAAAGACCTAAATAAAAGCACCCCCATTCAGCAGGAAGCAGTCTGGAAAGCAAAAACCGTGACCATGTTCACAAATATTGTTTCCAAATGTTCCTTTACATTTTAAAGGGGACATGATAGAGATATGAATAATTCGCATTGGTATGGATTTGACTTTATTGATATAAATTTAAGGTCAATCTTGTTATATGTATATGTATTTCTGATATTGATTAAGGTAATGTGATTATGTAGTTCATGTAAAAATGTCATGTGTGTAGGTTGTTAATGGATAATCATTAATAATAGTCAAGTTTGTAGTTATGTTATTTAGATTTTCTAGATATACATAGATATATTTCAGATAGACATTCTTCATATCTTTCAAAGACTACAGAACAGGACATTTAATGTTTTAATAACTTCGGGCTTTTCATGACAACGAGACACCTGCTTCTGGCAGCACCAATCTACTCCAAAAGAATGATGGGCATCGAAGAGGCTCCTTATGGAGTTTGATAGCCATTTGGGCAAGAAACTGCTATTGCCTGGACTATTTCATAAACTGGACACAGAGAACCCACAGAGAGAGGACTACTGAACTTGCTTCAAGGTGAGATGATCTTTCAGGGTTCCTGATTCATGAAAGAGTCTGCAAGACATTCTGCAGGACACAGCAGATAGTGACTGAACTGCCTTTGAAATTTCCAGCTTCATGGAAATGTCTTTGGATACTATGGGCCTGAAGGCCGAAGATGGATGCCCCAGTGATACAAAATAACTTGGGTGACCTCCAGGCAGGAGATGTGTCTGTTAATTCTAGAGTTTGGAAGTTGCTTATTTTCTGTTTGCTTGAGTAATATTGTATCCTTCTCAAGTCTTTGATGGAGTTGAAGAATAGATAGTTAGTTATATTTATAGTTTCCCTTAGTTATGATAAGATAAAATAGGTGTAAATATTGTATTTTTTACTTGATAACTGTTTTATTATATGGAATTTTTCTATGTTAAAGTTAAAGTCTTCCTTCCTTTTTGTTTAAACAGAAAAAGGGAAAATAATGGAGGAAGGTCATTGGCTAATAAAGAAACTGCCTTGGCCCATTTTATAGGTTAGAACAAAGTTGGTTGGAGTAAACAGAAGAGAATGCTGGGAGGAAGACGAAGTGAACTCAGACTCCATGCTCCCCTCTGCTAGCCAGATGCGAGGAAGCCAATGATAATGGCACTGGGATTCGTCTCTACTTTCTGTAGGCATGCACCAGAGCAGCTGGCTCTCAGCTTTTCTTTAATTTCTTTTCACTAGTTATTAATAACTAGGTTGATCTTACCCTGTGTCACCACTCCCTTCATTTCATATCTTAATGTGTTGTTCTCCTTAAATACAGGATTTAACTCCATTCCAAGTCTTGGTGCTCCTATTCACCTTGAGTTTTCTACATCTTTTATATTTTAAATGATCAGTTTGCCTCGTTTCAATATAAATACTGCTTAAAGTCACTACTAACAACAGCTTGATTATACCAGTGGTTTTCTTTTTTTCTTTTTTTCTTTTTTCTTTTTAGTCTTCCTCTGCTATAGGGATCAATTTCAAACTCCACAATTTAGAGTTAGGCTGACTCTTTAGAAAAGGGCAACACCTAGATACATTCTTCATGAAAATATCACAAGAATCTCTACGGTATAGACTAATGTTATTCTCCTCTGAAACCTCTCAGTGGGGTCACACACCCTTCAAATCTCAAACAGCACAACTGTCTTTTTGTTTTCTCCTAATTATGCCCTAACTAGGAGCACGTAAAACTTTGAATTGTTTTTCTCATCCACAGTACCAAAGTCCATATTCCTTCATTAGAAACATGATCACACCTATCACAGAAAGACTCCAGTTCTTGGCATCAACTTCCATATTTGTTATGGTTCAGAAAGCACAGACAGCAAATGATGAAGGCTAAGCACCTTCATCTCAAGGTCAATTCAATTAAATGGAGGGACTTCTGCCATTGTGAGAGTTATTTTTGGTGGCCAACGTGACTACAACTGGAATGAACTACAAGCTGAAAATGGAGGGCACACCTTTAATGGATCATTTTTGATTGGTTTGTTCTCAATCTCAAGGAGGTAAAGACACTCCTTTGATGATTGAATTTGGTGGGGAGACACACGCCTTTAATCCAGTTCATGAGGCCAGGAGATGCACCATTATTTTGGCCACGCCTCGTGCTGGAAGACTATATAAACACATAGGTGGAGGCTTTGGCTCGTTTGTCTCTGGCTCTCACCTTGTTCGCATCTCTGTTCCTTTCTGGGAACAAGAGCCAACTTCTTTGGGATTCCAGTAGATACTGAAGACCAGCCAAGAGAGAAAACACTCTGGACTGTGCAACTCCTGAAATTTTTGAAGTTTCAGTTCATAGCCATCCATTGTTGGATTCCCTGGACAGCAGCCTGTAAGTGATTCTTTTAAATTCCAAGGGGGAGAGAGCTTGATTGTACTGTTATATAAGGTGCTCTGTTGTTTAGAGAACTCTGACTAATAAGTCACCAAGGCTCTACCACATGAAATTAACCAAATGGGCCCAAAACTGGTGCTCAAACACCCAATACTGTGGGGACCTGTCTCATTCAAATACCACAGTGGTTTTCTTAGCATGATATCAGGTTTTTGAGCACTTAGTGACAATTAACCAGTGCTGACTGGAAAGCTTTGAAAGTCATATAGGCGAAACTTTATAGGAAGTGAGTCACTGCCGGATAGAGAATTTATCCTGCAAAGGCATCATACACAAAAGAACCTAGCTTTATAACATGATATTTCCAGCACCATGGCTTTGTATGTTTTTCTCAATAGCCATACTTGCTTCGTATGTCTCATGTGTTTAAGGGTTTTTCTTTTATCATAATTTAATGTTCACACAAATCTAGGAATTCCTTTCATTCTTTCAAATTCCCTAGGTATTAATATTTGAAGTATCCAGAAGGTATTCTCTGGATTATAATTTGCCTAGAACATTATCTTTTTTTACCTTTAATTTAATTTGTATCTCTTATCACTTGATAAGTTTGGCCAAAGATTTTCATTTTGGTTCATTGTTGAAAATAATCAAATCAT
>NW_026069551.1:0-1011 GCF_014885135.2 Alexandromys fortis
TTTTTTTGAGACAAGATTTCTCTGTAGCTTTGGAGCCTGTCTTTGAACTAGCTCTTGTAGACACACAGAGATCTGCCTCCCTCTGCCTCCTGAGTGCTGGGATTAAAAGCGTGCATCACCACCGCCTGGAATGTAATGGCTGTTTTTAAATTTTATATTTAGCTATTCTTATAATTAACATTTAACAGATTTCTAGTGTGTTCAATATATTTTTTTTTATGATAGCTTCTGGCTCAGAGAAAAATGTTTAGCCAATAAATAAATACAAATGTGCTAATTATCTACTATATTCTAGAAACTGCTGTGGAGTTATAGATCTATAAGATACTGCAATGGTTTCACACTTGTAGAATATGTGGTGCCTGAGAAACACAGATAAGTGGGAGTCAGCATTGCAGTAAGATCACCTAAAACTCACGCAAAGTTGAAGAGTTCTAGTTCAAATGGAGGGGTAACGCACATGCTGTAGGTAGAATGAAAACAGAAGGGCTCACTTGAATTAGAACATGTTAGCTTCGCAAAATAATGAATTTCATCTTAGCATTTCATGCATGAATGCAATGTGCCACGACTGTATTAACGACCATTACTCGTCCCGTTCCTGTCGTTTTTCTCACTGGTCTCCTTATCCTAAAGGTAGGTCACGCCAAAGACCGCCTCAAGAGTGGCACTTAAGGGGGTGTCTACAGAAAGAAAAACAAGAGCTTGTTAATTTCACCTGGTTGTAAGCAAAAAAATCTTCTCTAAATTTGTCCTTTCCCATCCTCTATGAGATTCAGTGATAATATATATATTTATCTGGTTGGGACAGTTCAGCCTATCTCTAGAATTCATTCCCTCTTACCTTACCTAGTCTACAGCTTAAGAGAAACATATAAAATATAAAAAAATGTGAAAAAATAAAGAATAGGGATGAACTGAGAGACCGTTTTGCGACTTACACATACGCACAGACAAATGGAGAAAAATGTTTTGTTATGTATTTAGAACCTATGTGTTTCATCTTTTTTT
>NW_026069551.1:4569-7519 GCF_014885135.2 Alexandromys fortis
AATATTATTTTGACTTTTTAGTTAGAAATTATGTATTTTGTCCGTCCCTTCCCTCCAATTCAACCATCTTATTCTCTTTAAATTTTGTTACATGTACACATACACAAAAATATATAAATACAACACCCTCAGTCCCTATGGTGTTGCCTGTATGTGTATGATCCTAGGACTGACAACTTGCTATTCAAAGAGTTCTTAATTATTTTACTATTAATAATTACTTGCTTGCTTAGATGCTTAGTGTGTCAAAAATGGAGACTTGAAAGGCTAACATCAAGAGAAAAGAAGATGAACTTAACACACAAGAATTTTGATTAAACAAATTTCAAATTACTGTAATTTGTGGTTTACCATCAAGTAACCGTGTGGATCATTCTCTGCAAGGCTTTCACATATACTGTGCAGTATGCTCGCAGTAAACCACAAGCCACAAAATAATTTCCAGCCATCAAATATAAAGCATGAAAAAATTAGCCCCTAGAATCTTTACTTCAAAGTACATTTGTGTTGTGACATTTAGCATAACATGTTCATATTTCAGACGATAAATTATATTGTTATTAATAAAATATACCAACTACTAAATTGTAAAGCATAATAAAACATTCATTTAGATGACTACTATTTAATTGAACATGGGATGGTTAAGTACTAGTGGACTGATGTAGCCCTCTGCACATAGCTCTGCTTTGTTAACTGCTGGGTATGTATTGCAAGACAGTGGAAGAGGGCAGCCTCCAGCTCTTCAAGGAATGCCTCAGCGTTCTGCCTTCATTACTGTTATTCCATGTACACACTTTATTTTTGTCAATTTCTTCTACTTCTTTTCTCATCACGTCTATCTGACAACTGTCTTGCCTTTCTGTATCCACAGCCAAAGTGATGAACAGGCTGGAAAGAATATGAGTCAATGTACACATTCAGATCATTATAAAACAATCTCTAATTTGACCCTGTCTTTGATGTTTTCTTGGGATCATTTGTTTCTTTTGCCAGCATTTCTGTATTCTCCTTGGTGACTCTGTCAAGCTATCTTCTCTAAATCTTTAATCCCCTTTCAGACTTTTCCGTTTCTGCAACACTAAAAAGATAATACCCCCTCAACTTTCTGATACATTCAACAAGTAGATACCCTTTTCCCTTTAGGTAAAGGAAGATTTTCCTACCAAGAGGGCTGCTACGTTGTCAAAGAACAGACTTATGAAACTCATGCATTCCAGAGTAAGAGTGTGAGGATTAGAATAATTAAGCAAAAAGAACAGAGCTATGAGAAAAACAAGAGACAGAAACACAGAACAGCACTGGGAGGAACATTCAGGGAACACTGAATCTTGCATCCAACCTAGTTTATCCTCTACATGTGTCTATACTTTTCTCAAAAAAAGGGAAGGAGGAGGCAAAAGATTTTATTAACATGATATAAAAAATAGACTTGATTCTTTTGACTTTTGGTCCAGGTGGAGCTGATCCACATCTATACTCAAAATATTAATTAGCCACACCCTAAGTCAGAATCTCTTATTTATAGTCACATCAGGAACACAAGTTTAGGAACCTTATGTATTTTTTGTGGGGTCATCATGGCTAGGGTGCCATCATGGCTGGCACTCCTCTGTTTTACACACAGTCATCTTATTAAACTTAATTTTTTTTGGATATGGAAAAAGCACAAATATGTCCTCGACCCCATATTAGCACAGAATTGGGTTCTTTCCAACATACACTGAGGGTATAACTTCCACGTTTTAAAGTTTTATGGGCACATTAAGTGTATACTTTTTAGAGCCAGGAATTTGCTTAGCAACTTTTGTGAGCTGTCTGGGGGAATTAGAATTATTATTCCTTTTAATAATCTTACTTATGTGCACAAGATCCTCTATAAACAAAAATAAATAGGAATTTAGCCATTGGATGTTTTATTTAAAATTTGTAAGCTTTGTTTTGTTTTGTTTGTTTGTTTGTTTGGTTTTTTTTGAGACGGGGTTTCTCTGTAGCTTGGGACCCTGTCCTGGGACTAACTCTTGTAGAGCAGGCTGGCCTCGAACTCACAGAGATCTGCCCGCCTCTGCCTCCACTGTGGTGGCAGCTCCTGGAGGCTTCAGCGGTTCTGCCATAGGCCAGCGGTGGAGGCAGGCACTTGCAACATAAAAGGTGCCAGCTACAATGCATGCACACAGTCTTGGTGGCAACGGCCTGAAGCCATAGCCAGGCCGTGTGCCCTGTGCTCCCTTCATTCCTGCACCCACACAGTAGCTGTGACCACAGTACTGGAGGGATGAGAGGCAGGGACGGAGCCACACCTTGGCCTCTCTGAATCCTGGAACAGTCCAGAGGTGGTGGCGGCCAGTGTGAAGGAGGGTATAGAATATTAACTAAAAATATCTGCATCTGTTTCTGCTACACACCAGCTCCTCTAGCTATCAAAATACACCCAAATAAATGTGCAGACAGTTGAATACTATTTCCACGTCCCATATGTGCATTTGTATACAATTTACTCCCGCTATTTCAGCCCCGCCTTTTAAAAATCATTTACTATTGTTTATTTATGATCGCTCAATTCTCACCTCTACATCTACAGTGTCATATTTACTTTGCAGAGTCCTTCATGTTTCCTCCTGTCCCGCTGGACAAACATCCGTGTGTTATCTGTCCTATGTCCTAAGTCCCACATTGCGGTGCCGTCTGTCGAAGACCAGCCTCGACGAAACTCATACATTCCAGGGTACGAGCATGAGAAGTGGAATTACTAAGCAAAAGGAACAAAGATAAGAGAGAAATAAGAGGCAGAAATGCAGATCAGCATCGGGAGGGATATTCAGTGAATTCTGAATCCCAAATGCATCTTATTAATGCTCAACATACTTCACTCCAAAAGGGGAGGAGGAGGCAACAGACTTCATTAACAGTATATAAGAAATAGACTTGAAGTATCTGACCTTTGTTCCAG
>NW_026069552.1:0-2392 GCF_014885135.2 Alexandromys fortis
CCCTCAGACTGCCTTCACCCACTGCCAGTGCTTGAGTGGGAAGCCTTTCTGGTGTCAGCTGTGAAGCTTGATCAGGTCAGCTGTGGAAGGGGTTTGTATGGAACTCAGGAAAGAGTGGAAAATGGGTCCAGAGAAGCAAAGCAGGCAGCGAGGAGGTTCAAGGAGCACTTCAGCATGTGCTTGGACAAATAAAGTCACGGGGTCACAGGGGTGCCTGGGACTCGGGAGGAGGCCCCAAGAAGTCTGTCTGGATAGCTCGCTCAGTCACAGTTAGAGGGAGGTGTCAGGGACAGAGGACAGCAGACACTTCTCAGCGACTGGATTTATAGCAGCTTTTCAAAGGAAGCCTGGCTTGAGACCAAAAAGAAAATTATCTTCTTCTATGCTTCATTTCCTTAAATTTACAGCACCAATAACTCCTTCAGCTCTCATTGCCCAGCCCGGCAGACTTAACAGGTGGAGACAGAGCAGGAAGCAGACTTCCAGGGTACTTCTGTGACAGAGTCACGTCAGCCTTTCCCTCAGGCCAGCCATGGCCTCGGTGTCTTCTCATCCTGAAGGTTCTAAACCCAGGACCTCCTAAGAGTCTATGGACCTTAGCCCTACCCAAGACTCATAATCCACGGCAGAGAACACACTGTGGCATGGTCTGTAGGTCTTCCAGGCCCAAGGCGTGGATCGCCCAGGTGATGGAAAAGCATGTGCCATCCTCAAGTAGTATAGAAAAAAAATCAGGACCAGTCTCTGCTCTGTGGGGCACATGTGGCCCACTTTTCCAATTGCACTGAGATTGTTTATTAACTGTTCCCAGGACATTTTAAGTGTTTCATGGAAGCTACATTGTGGGTTTTTCCTCCAGTCAAGCGTCTGCTCCCCAAGGCAGTCAGTCACCTTCAGGACTGTCATTCTGTCGCCTGCCAGCCCAGCGGGGCCCCATCTCCCCAGAAGCTTTTCTCATTCCTCTGACTGCTGATTCCCCTCACACTGACCTCTGCATCTCTAGCTGATTTTGCTGTCCCCTGAAAATGTGTTACCTTTTTGTTTTGAGGAGCTCTGTGGCAGAGGAAATGATGTTAGAGACAGGCATGGTTGGGACTTGGGCTTATCAAGGATGGTAAGGGACTTTCATGGTGTTGACTTATTCTGTTTCATTGTTTGTATGCAGGGGCTATGTCTTCTACACATCCCTCCGTGTTTACTTCACAGTCAAACCTTGGACTGGTCGCAAGCTTCTAATGTGTTTTTTTTTTAGGCACAAAACCTACGGACTCCAAAGACTGGCACTCTGGGCATCCTGCATTCGACATAAATGAAGTTAGGCAAAGGGGATGTTCTTGTCCAGCTTCATGTCCTTGACAGTACTGAACTTCTTTCTTGGTATCTTTGGGTCTTCCTTGAAGATCTCAGAGCCCATCTCCGTTTTTATTGTCACCCAGCCTTCATTGGGCCTCTGTGATTTGACTTTCATTGCATCTCTGCTCCCTTACACTGAAATCTGATTCCATGAATGTGGGAACCAGGAAGGGCTACAGCCAGGAGCCTCGGTCCCCTTCAAACCCCGGAAAGCTCCATTTAGCAACGGAACAAAACCCCGAGTTACCCAACGGAGTCTCAACTCAGGGACTGCCTTGATCAGATTGGCCTGCCAATTTTTTGTCTGTGGGGTGTTTTCTTGATAGCTTACTGATGTGGGGGTGCCCAGCCCACTGGAGGTGGTGCCACACCTGAGCTGGTGATCTTGGGTTGTATAAGAAAGCTAGATGAACAAGTCGTGGGAAGCAAACCAGTAAGTAGCTTTCCACCGTGGTGCTTGCCTCTCTTGCTGCTTGAGTTCCTGCCATGATTTCCCTCAGCGATGGACTGGTGTAGAACGATTAATAAAAACCCAGATACAGATATTGATGTCTAACTCGAAGGTCAGAAAAGCCAAAGGTCAGCCAGCCATTGATGTGTTTCACTGGGACTGAGCTGGTGCGGGACTGGGCGGGACAGAAACTTCTGGCTACAGATTTGGATGTCTCCCACATCACAGCTAAGAGAAAGTCTTCGTGGACCATGGTAGAAGGAAACGTAAATCAGGAAATGCAGACATGCGACAGGGAGAAGTCACAAGACAGGTGTTAGTAATACTCTTGGCATTTGCCTAACCCTGCACACACTTGCCCCAAACTGAAAATAACTCAAATGTTCCTCAGCTGGCAAATGGATAACCATTCTATAGCCACAACACGGAGAACTGCTCAGGTACGAAAATGAGTAAACTTGCATGCCAGCAATGACCTGGAGGGATCTTAAAGGTGGGCTGAGTGAAGCCAGACTCAAAACCATGCATAGTCTATGATACCAGGTCATGTAATTCTCATGAAGAAGGCAAGGATAACAGGACCAATAA
>NW_026069552.1:5717-7410 GCF_014885135.2 Alexandromys fortis
TCTCTCTCTCTCTCTCTCTCTCTCTCTCTCTCTCTCTCTCTCTCTCTCTCTCTCTCACACACACACACACACACACACACACACACACGAATTGTGTATGAGGCTGGACACATGGCTCCCTGGATAAAGTGCTTTATACACAAATATGAAGACCAGAGTTCAGACCCCCAGCACACACTTAAAAGCCAAATGGGCACAACTTCTTCTTTAGAGTCCCAGCTTTTGAAAGATGGAGGCAGGCGATCCCTGGAGCAAGCTTGGTTGGTCAACTATGATGAAGGACACTGCTGCAGTAAGTAGGCAGAGAATAATTGAGGAAATTGAGGAAGAAGCTGATGTCAAACACACACACACACAAGGGTACATACATAGTGCACACACATGCCCAAATGTTTGCAAATATGTTGTATGCAGTGGTATATTATTTGTGTTTTAATAAATAAAACTTGCTAGAAGGTTAGAGGGCAAAGAGCTACACAAATCAGACAGACAGCCAGGGAGTGGTGGCACACACCTTTAATCCCAGGACTCAGAAGACGGAGGTAGACGTCTCTGTGAGTTCAAGGCCACCCTGGGCTACATTAAGATTGAATCTGCCTAAAAGAGAAACAGAGCTCACACAAAGATGATCCCAGAACTTGGGACCACATGCCTTCAATCCTAGCAATAGGGAGGTGGAGACAGGAGTGATACGCTTGGGTGGAGAGAGGAATATAAAGGGGCAGAGACAGGAACTCAGTGGAGTGTAGAGTGTGGCATTTGAGGATTTGAGGAGACAGGATCTCACTCCTTTGGTCTGAAGATTTGGTAGAGGTAAAAGGTCTCATTAGTGATTGACTGCTTTGCTTTTCTGGACTTCAGGTTGAACCCCCGATATCTGCCTCTGGGATTATACAAGTGTATGAGCACCATCCACATACACACATGCAAAACCACCGTGTACAGTGTGCACACACAGTTTAAGATGATTAGAAGCAGTGTTGGCCCCCTCATCCCGAGAGCTGGGTATTGTCAGTATTGCAGTCCTGTCTCTGCTGCCTGCCAACCTCATGCCTCCCTCCCTCATGAACAACCACCACCTTGAAGTGCGTATGACCCCAGAGACAGGGACACAAAACCTCTCTGTTGTCAGAGGAGCAGTGGAGAGGGTCTCAGTGACAACAATCCCCGGAATTGATAAGTGAATGCTATTGCTCTCAGCCTGTCATTGCCAGGCAGCCTTCATTCTTGCCTCTCTGGCCCTCCTCACATTATGACAGGCCTCTCATCCAAGTTTGGACAGACGACGGATTGCTCACTGCCCACCAAGAGAGAACATGGGCTGTGCATAAAATCACAAGTTCAAGTTAATCAGATTCAGCACACATCTAGTGAAGGTCTTTCCTGCTCATCATTCTAGACACTTGGGCAGACCTCATTGTAAAAGCATTTCATTGACCAGCACTCCGTGATGCAGAAAAAGCGAGAGCTCCAGAGGTGGAACTGGCAGGCGAGAGACTGTGGAAATGGAAGCGTCAACCAAGGAGCATTACCCACAGGCGGCAAACGCAGCCAACCCTGGGGAAATCAATGCATTTCAAGTAAACTGGCAAAAGGGACGCTTGAGTGGAGTGGTTTTACAGTTTTCCTGCCATTGATGAGAGTCGGGGAGGAACGGCTGCTGCAGCCCCTGTCTGATGATGAATTCTCTGCT
>NW_026069553.1:0-1310 GCF_014885135.2 Alexandromys fortis
GGGAGGGAAGGATGAAGACAGAGAGAGATACCCTCAGGTGACTTGTACGGCCAGGCTGGCCTCAAACTGGTTATGTATACCAGGCTGGCCTCGAACTACCAGAGATCTGTCTGCCTCTTCCTCCCACAGATCGGTTCTTAAAGGGCCCACGCAGACACATAAAATGGTGGACGATGACTCCGCAAGTTGTTCTCGGGTGTGAAATGGTGGATATCGAAACTGTAACAAAAAAATTTGCAACGCGCGCTCAAGCGTCCTCGCGCCTTTACGTAAGTTACTTTACGTAGACAGCAAGAGACCGCCCCCAAAACCTTCCCGCCTCTCCAGCGGAAACAGGGCGGGGCCCTGGAAAAGAAGTTTGAAAAGGGACACGCCTACCCACGAGGCTATATAAGGAGGGCGAGCCGCACGAGCGGCATTCAGCGTGCAGAAGGCGAGGGCGACGGAGGAAGACGACGCGGCAAGCTTGCCTGCCGCTCGTCACCCCGTCAGCCCTGCACGTCCATTTTGCAGCACAGAGCGCACCAGGCCGACCCATCTGCAGTGAGCGACGAAGAGCGCCAAAGGTATGGATGCTTTTAAAAACTTGAAAAATTTGCCGGGCTGAGGTGGCACCCTTTGGCGCCCTTTAATCCCAGCCCTCGGGAGGCAGAGGCAGGCGGATCTCTTTGAGTCCGAGGCCAGCCTGTTCCAGGGCAGTTTTTCCACCACAGAGCGCCTCAGGCCGACACGCCGGCAGCGAGCGCCATATTTCCCGACGGTGGTGGCGCCATATTTCCCCGACGGTGGTGGCGCCTGCCCTCCTTTATCCCCAGCACTGGGTGTGGGGGTGCAGAAGTAGGCGAATCTGTGAGTCCAAGGCCAGCCTGGTCCAGGACAGTTTTTCCACCACAGAGCGCCTCAGGCCGACACGCCGGCAGCGAGCGCCAAACGTGCGGATGCTTTTGAAAACTTGCAAAATTTGCCGGGCTGAGGTGGCACCCTTTGGCGCCCTTTAATCCCAGCCCACGGGAGGCAGAGGCAGGCGGATCTCTGTGAGTCCGAGGCCAGCCTGCTCCAGGGCAGCTTTTCCACCACAGAGCGCCTCAGGCCGACACGCCGGCAGCGAGCGCCATATTTCCCGACGTTGGTGGCGCCATATTTCCCCGATGGTGGTGGCGCCATATTTCCCCGACGGTGGTGGCGCCATATTTCCCCGATGGTGGTGGCGCCATATTTCCCCGACGGTGGTGGCGCCTGCCCTCCTTTATCCCCAGCACTGGGTGTGGGGGTGCAGAAGTAGGCGAATCTGTGAGTCCGAGGCCAGCCTG
>NW_026069553.1:4940-7171 GCF_014885135.2 Alexandromys fortis
TGTAGCTCAGTCTGTCCTCAGCCCACCCCAGAGAAGAAGCGGCCTAGGAGCTCAGTCTGTCCTCCACCCACCCCAGAGAAGAAGTGGCCTAGCAGCTCAGTCTGTCCTCCGCCCACCCCAAAGAAGAAGCGGCCTAGTAGCTCAGACTGGCCTCAGCCCGCCCCAGGGAAGAAGCCCACGGCCAGTCTAGTCTTAAAGAAGGAAAGCAAAATTCCTCTACTGGTGTCACTGGCCCCCATCTCGAGACAGGGCCCCTCATCTCTCAGGTCCGTCACACCAGTGGCCAGGCGAGACCCGCCACCTGCTCCTCAAGCAGTCAGGATGGTTCGGCAGACCACTCTGGGAATGAGCAGAGTTAAGATTGTTCCTCGAGCTGGCCAACCCAGTGCTAGGTCATCAGAAAACAACCCCACGATCCAGCCCCGCACTTTGACCACTCGTGTGAACCTGATCCATTTGGTAAGGTCTACTTTGGTGGGTAATTCAACCCAGGTCCCAGTCCGCCCCACTAGCGCCCCAGCTGCTGAGGGAACGAGTCATAATAGCCACATTCCAACCAGAGAACCTAGGCCAGCACAGCACACCATGAGGCCACCTGTGCGACTCATTATAAATAATACAGCAAATCCCGTAAGTGTAAGGATTCCCAATGGCTCTCTCATGTTGCACCCAGACTCGAGGTCATCCCAGAGACAACTGCAATTTCGACAGCAGACGTATGTATTGATTCCAAAACAGCGGCAACCACCCAGCGCCCCTGTCCCCCAGCAGCCACAGCCAGGGCCAGCAGCTTCCTCCCAAGGGTCTAATCCTCAGCAGGTGTCCTTGCCAGCTCAGCAAACTAGTCGCCTTAACAGTGAGGGGCCCAGAGTGGTTCAACAGACCCAGAGGTCTGTGGTGTGTCCGGTGAGCTCCACCCCACAGAGCCAGAGGCAGATTGTTCGGGTCCGGGGCTTCCAGGTCACTGCTACCTTGGTCCAGCAGGGGCAGAGGCAGGGGCAGAGGCAGGGGCAGACCCAGAATGTGCGTGTGAGAGTCATACCACGCATAGTGCCTGCGTCCAGAGCAGACATTCGGTCCTCTGCACGTGGGAATGCAGCTAGTGGGAATGCAGCTAGTGGGAATGCAGCTAGTGGGAATGCAGCTAGTGGGAATGCAGCTAGTGGGAATGCAGCTAGTGGGAATGCAGCTAGCGAACCCAGTGATAGAGGAACGGGAGGGCAACCAAACCCCCCAAGGTCCTGAGTCTTACTTCTCTGTAAAATGTACCAGCATTGAGCTACCCCCGCCCCAGTGCTGGGATTAAAGGTGTGCCTACGCCACCACTGTTGAGGCTGTTTTAACAATTTTATAGTCACAGCTCAGTATTAGAAAGCACAGTCCCAATGCTGTGCCACGTGCTTCTAGAACTAATTCATTTGTTTTCGGGACTGAAACGCTGCACCCCTTAACCATAAAATCCCCCATTTCCTGTCCCCCACCCCTGGCTGCTTATGCCTCCAGGAGTCTGAATGCTCCCAGTACCTCACATGTGTGGAACCATGAGGTGCTTATTATATCAGACAGTCTTTTTCACTTGGCATGTTGTCCCCAAGGCTCGTGCATGTTGTGCCTTGTGACAGATTTGTAAAAATGATTTTCCTGTTAAATATGTAAGGAACTGACTTGTGAACCAGGAGAAATGTCTTTCAGGAGAACTTAGTTTGTACTTCTTAGTTTAAAAGGCCTGCGTGCAGCATCTGAAATGCAATTGCTGCGAGCACGCTGGGAAAAACTAATCCCAAAGGAGACCAGAACAAAGGAAAGTCGTCACGCTGAAATGTGTCCACCCTAGACAGGCACCCTGTGCAAGGGAGTCGGTGGCAGATTTGTTTATGGCTGTCCCAGCCCTCGGAAGGTTTCCCAGCACTCGGGGCTCTGGCCAGCCCCAGCTCTCCTCCAGACCCTGCCACTGGCCTGGAAGAGGCAGTCTGGGGTGGCTTGCTGTGGTGCTCCTTGGGAGGCCGTTTACCTATTTTAGAACATTCTAGGATACTTGCACTAAGGGAATAAGCACTTGGAAATAACATTTACTGCTCTGCTTCTCCAGTGCCCACAGCCTTCTGAGCTGTAAAGTGGACTGTCGTCATCCTCCTCTTTCTCTCCCTCCTCCTCGTCTTCCTCCTCCTCCCCCTCCTCTCCCCTACTCCTCTTCTCCATCCTCCCCCTCCCCCCTCCTCTCCCCCTCCTCC
>NW_026069554.1:0-1459 GCF_014885135.2 Alexandromys fortis
TGGAGAATTAAGTAACATGAAGTAGGACAAAACTGGCACTAACCACAGGATTCAAGGGTTATGCTTTCCTCACCACAGCACAGCACAGCACCCCACAGTATAGTACAGCACCCCAAAGTATAGCACAGCACCCCAAAGTATAGTACAGCACCCCAAAGTATAGCACAGCACCCCAAAGTATAGTACAGCACCCCACAGCATAGCACAGCACCCCACAGTATAGTACAGCACCCCACAGTATAGCACAGCACAGCACCCCACAGTATAACACACCACAGCACACACCACAGCACAGCACAGCAAAGCACACCATAGCACAGCACACACAGCACATACAGCACAGCACACACAGCACACACAGCACAGCACACACAGCACAGCACACACAGCACAGCACACACAGCACAGCACACGCAGCACACGCAGCACAGCACATACAGCACACACAGCACACACAGCACAGCACACACAGCACACACAGCACACACAGCACAGCACACACAGCACAGCACATCATTTCTAGTTTACACAGACATTTGCCTAGTCTCCTCCAATCAGGCTTTCTCAAGAATGAGGAGGGCCTTCTGCCTCCCTTATGGAGTTCAGCCTCAACTGTCAGCCATGCTGAGCTGGCTGGTCAGCCTTCCTCCTGAATTCTGTAACTCCCATGTTCTTCTAGTGTGTATTTTCAGAAGTGATACATGCCCTGGAAGGTGTAATAAGCAGGATATTTAGACCCTCAGTCTTGTTAAAATCCCTCACAACTATCTAACCTTGGGGTACTACCTTTCCTCTGACTTTCAGTTTCCTTTACAGGTAAAGGGAGTGGGGGCCGAGTGATAAGTCATATCTAGCGTTAGTCTCTATGAGTCAATTGATACCTACCATACTTGATTACCTTTGGATTGCCACATCCCTTTATTCATACAAGCAATGGGAAGTTACATACAGGGGCAGGAAGGCCTGGATCCTGAACCTTGCTATGAGGCCTACAACACATTCTATTAATAGACATAAGACACGGAAATACCAACTGATAGACATAGTCATAGGACAGCTGAGAATAATTTATTGTTGTTGTCTTATTCTTTTGAGATATCTCAATCTGAAGCCTGGGTTGAACTTAACCACATGATCTTCCTGCCTAGGTTTCTCAAGGGCTCCAGGCATGCACTGCCATACCAGGCTTGAGAATATATTGTAAGCAGAAGCCAACTAAGTGTGTTCATCCAGGGGCATTTCCTATGTTACTACAAGCCACTTGCCATTGCTCCAGAATGAAGGGGTGAGACACATGGCAGAGAATGAGAGAATGCTATTGTCACTGACCACTGACCACGGTGTCCAAGGAGCTGTCAGGCTAACCTTCAGTTATCAACAAACCTTTATTTATCAATAATCACTAATGCAGTAGCATGTGTGTGTGTGTGTGTGTGTGTGTGTGTGTGTGTGTGTGTGT
>NW_026069554.1:5389-8708 GCF_014885135.2 Alexandromys fortis
TTTAATTAGATACTGGCCAGGCTGATGGACTCTGTGGTTTCCCAGAAAATGGTCCCAAGTCATGATTTGCAGGGGCTTAAAAAGGCAAAATCCATAGTTCACTGCCTTTCCTGCGAGGTCCAATCACAGGCAAGCTTACATCCTAATGTACTCTCTACCTGCATACCTCCTGTACATCCAATCACGGGCAAGCATACATCCTGACGTATTTCCTGCCCACGTATCTCTAGCCACACGGGATTAAGCACATCTGGTGCCGATTGGCTAAACAAACTTGTTTAGGGGAGTGAAGACACGTGGTTTGTTATCTCCAAAGAACCCTCGCTGCCAGCATTTCAGGAACTCTGTCCTTGGACAAGGGCTTGCAGACCAGAGGCCTTTTTGTTTCACAGACCTCTCAAGCACAGTGATTAAGACTTAACACATAACTTTGACCCTCACAGAAGCCAAGACCCATTGCTATTGCTTCATCCACAGTGAAGAGCCCGATGCCTTCCTTTAGTAAATACTCACAGAGCATCAGTCTACATAAAATGTTTTCTTTTACATTTATTTGTT
Organism: Alexandromys fortis; assembly: GCF_014885135.2. Taxonomy (NCBI): domain Eukaryota; kingdom Metazoa; phylum Chordata; class Mammalia; order Rodentia; family Cricetidae; genus Alexandromys; species Alexandromys fortis. The sequence continues at coordinate 5,948 of NW_026069554.1, forward strand.
TGTGTGTGGAGAGATACACATGCCATGGCTCAAAAGTGGAAGTCAGAGGACACTTTGTAGGAGTTGGTTCTCATCTTCCGTCACGTAAAACCCAGGGATAGAAGCAATTCATAAAATACAGGCACTTCTATAGCAAAACAAATAGAAGGGAAATTATCTCCTCACAACAAGATAGCATTGGAACTGAGCACAAATTTTGGCTTTTGAAAAAAAAAAAAAACCTCCTTGCCAATTTTATATATTTACGATAACTTCTGCTGATTCAGCTCCCCTGCCCAAGCAGGATTGCAAATTCAGGGCTAGACGGCTTCTATGATACTATGGGAGAGGTGAGAGCTGCTTGTGGGGTGTGTGGGAGGGGTGTGGGGAGTATGTGGGGGGAAGGGTGGGAGTGTGGGGGAGAGGTGTGTGTGGGTGTGGGGGGTGAGTAGTATGTGGGGGTGGGGTGTGAGTGGTGTGGAGGGGTGGGTGTGAATGTGTGTGTGGGGGTGTGGTGGTGATGCATTACAGGGGTTACAAAGACCACAGGAGGTCCTGAGGAATCTAGAAAGGAACTGGCGAGAAAATGGTATGAGCCACCCAATCCCAGTGTGAGGAACAGGAGACGCCACATTGGGAATGAGCACATGGAGAGATAGGAAGGACATTGTTTCCTGATTAACCTTCTTATCACCAGGCTAAAAATAGACTGATTATTAAATAGTGGTGCATCAGCCAGTACAATCCCCACTTTACTGGGGACGGTCACTGTGCCAGAGTAACAGCTGTGACGGAAGTAGAAATGATCAGAAGAATCAACACTCTAGATTTTTCTATTCTTTTTTTAAATTTTATTTAAATAACATTTTTCATTTATTTTACATACCGACCTCAGTTTTCCCTCCCTTCTCTCCTCCCCGCTTCCCACGTGGCATTTCAAGGCAGGGTGAGGTGATCCAGATGAGAACAGGTTCCCAAAGGCCAGCTAAGCGCCAGGGACAGGTCCTGATCTCACTGCTAGCGGCCTTTCAAAGAGTCACACTCATGCAGAGGGCCTAGGTCGGTCCCATGGAGGCTCCCTAACTGTAGCTCCGGAGTCCATGAGCTCCCACGAGCTCAGGTCAGCTCATACAATCCCTCCTCCCTTCCTTCAGCAAATCTTGCTCCCATTTGGAGGAAGGTGGGAAGTACATAGCCTTGTGGGTTTTGCTTTTATATGTTTTGGACTGATGTAATTAGTGGCCGAGTCCCAGGTATGGACCTGGTCAGTGTCCATTGTCCTGGCCAGGACTTAAAAATTGAAGCTTGCTTCAATTTAGGCTTAAGAATTATAGTAGTAGTTTTAGAAATTAATATGGGTAAGTGAAAAAGCTAGATTAGTTAAGAAATTCATTAAGGCCCCAATGCTATTGATCAGTATTGGAGAGTTTCAAACTGAGGTAATTTTTACTCAAAAGCCCCCAAAGCTCCGCATACCACGAAGTGCACATTTCTGGTTTGCTTTTGAGGTGCTGGGCCTAGTACTGGCGGTTGAAGCCAGGGCCTTGTGCATATTAGGCAGGCACACGGCCACTAAGCTAAATCTCCAGATCTTTTTAATTCTTTACCTGTTGAAACAGGATTCCACTAAGTTGCCTGGGCCAACCTTGAATTCATGGTATAGCTGAGCCTGGCTCTCCAGTGGTCCTCCTGCCTCAGACGCCTGAGTAGAGAGGCTGACAGGCCTATGCTACCAGGCCTGGCCTTTTACTTTGTACTGGAACCCAGCCAGCTTTGCAATAGGCTTCTGACATTAGTTAGTCTCAGCATGCTATGTACTCAGCTTGACTTTGAACTCACGAGATCCACCTGTCCATGCCTCCCAAGGGCTGGGATTAAAGGCACACGCCACCACACCTAGCCCCACATACCAATTCTTAAAGTGTCACGCAGAAGTGACACATTTCACCTTCATTCCCATGCCTTTAATCAAAGCAGGTCCCTTCGAGGGGCTGGGGAAGGGCCTGCTACCACATGGCTGGAAGAAAACAATCTCCTTTTCACCCCCTGTCAATCACTCTTCTGCTTTCTGCAGTTTTATCTTTACTAGAATGTACTATAGATGGACTCAGTGTGACTTTTTTTTTTTAGTGTGTAGACTTTTATGTTAAATATTTGTGTATTTTTTGTGGCTATGTATGTGTACCATGTGTGTGCAGATGGGTCTAAAGAGGGCATCAATCCCATAGAACTGGAGTTACAGGGAGCTGTGAGCTGTCATCTGGGTGTGGAGAATAGAATCTCGGGTCCAAGAGCAGTGAACATACTTGACTGCTAAGCCATGTCTCCAGCCCACCCAGCTTTCTTTCTTTTTTTTTTTGTTCACTTAACACAATGCTTTTGAAACAGCCCTGTGGCAGCATCTCTGCCTGTTAGACTAGTCTGTTCTTTGTAAGTGCTTGGTGATGCATAGTTCTTCCACAAAGCCACAGGTGTCCAACCTTTGGACACTGGAATGCAATGCTTCATCTACAAGTGTGCTGAGCAGCATTCATAGCTGTCCTGTATGTGGTCCATGGACCACAGTTAGACACGTCTGGGAGTCTCTCTTTCTCTCTCTCTGTCTCCCTCTGTCTCCCTCTGTCTCCTCTTTCTTTGAGAGAGGTGCCCAGCAAGGCACCTCTGTCAAATCTGTACTCTGACTCAGGGTTCAGACCGGGCTGGCCTTGAACTTGCTGTCATCCCTCTGCCTCAGCCTCCAATGTACTAGGGTTATAGGCACAAGCCACCATTCCAAGGCCAG
>NW_026069555.1:0-2545 GCF_014885135.2 Alexandromys fortis
TCTGCCTCCCAAGTGCTGGGATTAAAAGCCTGTCCCAACACTGCCCGGTTTATATTTTTTCTATTCTTATTCTTGGACCCTTCAGTCCTCAGTAATATTTTCTTGTGTAAATGGCATGGACACTGAACCATGGAAGGGCCTGGCTCTTCTCATTCTCTGAAATCTGTGATGTTAAGTACTATCGTTTTAAACCAACCAAACAAACCAATTCTCTAGTTCAGTCTTTTCAAATTTATCATCGCCCCACCGTCTCACAGCGAGGTGGAATCCTACTCCAGAGTCTTACGCAAAGCATATTCAGAGCAGTTAAGTCTCGAGCTTTTTTCCTTGTTTGTTTTGGTTTTTCGAGACAGGGTTCCTGTATGTAACAGCCTGGTTGTACTGGAACTTACTCTGTAGACCAGGCTGACCAAAAACTCACAGAGATCCGCCTGCCTCTGCCTACTAAGTGCAGGAATTAAAGGCGTGCGCCACCACCGCCTGGCGTCTTGATCTAATTTTACTCAAATTCTGTACTTTAAATTTAGGCTCCTCTGTACAATTCATAGGAGAGAAAATAAATTACACGAAGAACCCGGAAGTAACCTTTTTTTTTTTTTTTTGAGATAGGGTTTTTCGGTACCTTTGGAGCCTGCCCTAGAACTCAATCTGTAGACCAAACTGGCTCTGCAACCCGAGTGCTGGGATTAAACGCTTGCGCCACCACCACGCTAGGGAGCCTCCCCTTTAAGCGCGCACACCGTGGGAACTCCCACAAACCACTGGGCGAAGTTCCCAGACGGGCTGCTCAAGTTGCATGCTGGGATTTCTCCGAAGCTGTAGGCCTCCTGGATTTCTGTCAATCGGGACTACATTTCCCAGGAGCCTCCGTGCTGATGTAAAATATCAACTTCCGGTGTCCTGGTTGAGGTACTGGGGACGGTCAGAACTTTCTGGTAGGAGGAAGAAGTTGTCGTTGGTGTAATTCTCCAGTGAGTGTGGGGGAGCCAGCGGCCTGGGTGTGAGCGGTGGTGTGGGGTGGGTGGATGGTGATGTGTGCGAGTGTGTAGGGATGGTGGTGTGTGTACGTGTGTGCTCTGGTGCGTGCGTGTGTGCATGTGTGTGCGTGTTTACATTCCTCGAGCTCTCCGATTGTCCGTGTCACTCTGCCAGTCGGATCTGCTCCTGCTTTCCCTCACGGCCACAGCGGCTGAAGCAGAGGACCAGGCTGCGGTGATGAGAGGTCAGGGACGGAGTCTGAAGGGGAGCTGCCCCAGAGGTCCAGACTTGAGCGCGGGGCGCGCATTTGAGCCCGGAGGAGCGCAGCTACTTGTTGAGTCCGTAACTTTCTCAGCGCTCCAGCCGCCATGAGTGTCGTGGGAGGTGAAGGACAGTGCTCACTAGGATGTGTCACTAGGATGTGCAGTGTGGGATCTCGTGCTTGCTCAGGCTCCCCGCGTCGGCCGGAGTTCACAAGGAGGGCCTGGAGAAGAGTGAGGGCTTTATCGCTGCACATCTGAGATTCAAAAGTGAGTTTGCGCTTTCTCCCTCTTTGAGGAACGAGGCTTTAGTTTTAGAATATAGAGTTGTCAGTAAGTGAGGTAGGAATATGTAAATTGATGCCTCCACCACTGTGCCCCTTACATTGTCCCCTCCCTTTCCACTCAATAGTCACGTGATCGTTTCGGAGACCCTTGACATCTCTCTACAATCACTCCCTTTCTCCAAGAGGTTATAAGAACCTTCAGAGTCAGGCTGGAGAGATGGTTTAGAGGTTAAGAGTACTGACTGCTCTTTCGGAGGTCCTGAGTTCAATTCCCAGCAACAACATAGTAGCTCACAATCATCTGTAATGAAATCGGGTGCCCTCTTCTGGCCTGCAGGCATACAGGTAGACAGAACACTGTAAACAAAGTAAGTAAATAAATCTTTTAAAAAATTTAAAAAAACAACAACCTTCAGAGGTTAGCGTTAGCGCTTTCAATCCCTGATTTGCTAAATCGCTGTTTCGATGACATCACATTTGGGTGGCCTTTGATCTTTTAAGGCCTTGCTTTCAAAGCAAGGAAGAATGGAGGTGGTAGGCGATTTCTGCTCCTTCCTGAGGATTTCAGGAATGGGAAAGGGACAGCACAAAATTTGCCATCTTTGAGACCTAGTAATTGTCAGGGTGTCTGTGTATGGAAACGGGTAATATTGGCCCGATCGAGTTGTGCAGTGCTGTGGTTGAACTTGGGATGCGGCACTGTGGAATCTCAGAGTCTTGGTTCTGCCTTTCTCGGGGTCCCTAGGCTTGTCATGTGCCTCCGAATGACAGCTGTAAAGCCTGTTGGTGCAGTGCCAGCCGCAGAGTAAGGACCCAATGTGTTTAGTTGTCGCTCTCTGTGGTCGTTTGAGTTCATTCTCTTCAGTTTTCTGCAGTACGAGGGCGTGTTAGAAATAATGGGATTACTGACTGTGTTTTTATGAAAATGACTAATAAAAGGTAAGCTTTGTGGTGTACGCTTAAAATGAGTACCTGAGAGGCAAAAGCAGGTGAATGTCTGTATTTGATGGTCATTTTAGC
>NW_026069555.1:6353-7207 GCF_014885135.2 Alexandromys fortis
CCTGCCTGTGGTCAGGGAGGACTGTGGTTGCAGAGGGGCCACAGTCCCACAGGGAATCAGGGTCTTTGGGGGTTTCAGACCGCTGAGGTGATGGTCTCCTTTGAGTACACTGGGGATCTTGATTGACATCTTTGGTGTTTTCAGGCTGATGACACAGGGTTTGAGAGTGAAATGGCCTCAGTGCATGTGTGTGACGAGATGACCTGCTTGAGGGACTTTAAGAGAGAGTTCAGGGATGAGAGGGAAGGTCCTCCAGGCTGTGATTGGGGCAGGACTGTAGTCTTCAGAGTTCAGGGAGACCTGAGACACATGTGCCATCTTGAAGGTTTTAGTTTTTTTCTAAAAGGACAAAAAGGTTAAACCTATTATACCAGCAATATGGACTCTTATGTAGTTTACAAAAATCCTTCTGATATGGTAATAAACTTGGGTATTTTACACTGATCCTGGGTGACAGTTCTGTCTTATGCAGTATAACTTGTAGCAGGAATTTAAAAACCCAGAGACAGAAGTTGGGGTTGAACCTGAAAACCAGAAAAGCAAAGCAGCCAAGCCACTAGAGAAGTCTTACATGTACCAAGGCTGGGCAATCACAAACTAAACAGGCTAAGCCTGTCTCCTCCCATTTTGTATTCTCTCTAGTGCTGGGATTAAAGGTGTGTGACTCCCTAGGACTGGGATTAAATGTGTACTGTTGAATTATCTCGGATCAAGAAAAAACCAGGCTAGCTAAAAGATAGATCAAATATATTTAACTTTATTTTAAGGGACAAACTCAGAAAACAGGAACAAGAAGTCCAAGCTCAGCTGTGTAGAGTAGGGACCACTGGGGGGAGGAGAGAGAGAGAGAGAGA
>NW_026069556.1:0-1715 GCF_014885135.2 Alexandromys fortis
GGGGGAGAGAGAGAGAGAGAGAGAGAGAGAGAGAGAGAGAGAGAGAGAGAGAGAGAGAATGGAAAAAAGGCATGCAAAACAAAGCATAAAACTTTTGGTAGAGGATATGTATATGATTACCAAGATTTTGTGACAGTGTTGCAAGACTGGTATATGCATTAAATTACGTATATTTTATAGTCACCGTTCACTACTAAATACGATAATATAAATAACATTTCATTTCATTAAACCATTAAGGCATTTTGCTGATGACCTAGTCATTTCTAAAGTTGATCATTCGAGGTTAGACTCATCTACTGATTCAGTGGAGGATGGATGGTTCTTTGTCAAGTTCCAAGGCATGCAACTGGACAGATAGCATTAGCAGCGTAGAACAAAAAGCTGCAGGACAGGACTAAAGTATTTTATAAGAAACAGACTCGAGTTAACTTAGTTAAATGTTAGGAGTCAGGATTCTGACTGCTGCCAAAGACACAAAGACTTTGCAAGAGAAAATGCAGATCTTTGATGAGGACTAGTGTTTGCTGAGACAGCTTATGAGAGGCAGGGGTGGCAGAAAAAGCACTGATCTGGCTTGTGAAATCCTCAGAATTGTATAATGATATGTTTTAGTATCTTGTGTGCTGATTAACACAGTACCACACTCTAAAACAGGAAATTGATAATGATCAGAAATTCATTTATCTCTAATCCCTGGATACTTGGAAGTTCAATGTCAGAGGGATCCTCATGTTGTGGTAGACAAGGAAGGAAAAGTGATACATAAACTACAGCACTAGAGTCCAAACTCATTCTTATGTTAGGCACCTATAATATGACAACTAACTTACTTTCATCTTATTAAACAGTGATCTTGTAAAGTCTCCTCTAAGATTCTACTTCTTCACACTGTCACATTAGAGATTAAATTCATAACAGAACTTTGGAGACATGTTCAATGCATACCTATGTGTGTATGTAAGCTCTTTAATAGAGGTAAACCCATCTGATTATTAAAACTGGTAAAGGTTCATGAATGAAGATAACACACCACTTAGAACATTAAGCATTTATGAACCAATAACATAATTTCTAGACATTCTTCAAGCTAACATTGGAGATGGTAATCATTGGCAGTAGATGGTCGTTCAGGCAGTTAGAAAAGAATAGATGTGAGGTAAGTTATTGAAGACCTCATCTGAATATTTTTTTTTACAATCTCTTCAGCTATCTTTGTTACTGGGCCCACTTAATAGTTCCTCTGTTTTGTTTTGCTTTTGTCCTTTTTTGCCCCTCCCATAAAATACCATAGAAGAAACATTTTAAATTATGTATCTTGTGTCCTGTGTCTTGAACTCATTATCAGTTAATAGTTTCAAAGGCCTGGGTTTGAGAGTACTCTGTAGTGCGTAGACGAATTTGCTACATAAGCCTGAAGAATTGAGTAAGGATCCCAAGAACCCACTAAAAAACATCCTTAAATAATAATAGCCAATTGCAGCATCTCATTGGGGAAAAAAAAGGAGACAGAAAAAGAAGAAACTACAGAGGCTAATGGGACCAGTTAGCCTTGGATGGTCTAGCCAAAGAGACTTTGTCTTGAGAAAGGCAAGGAGCCATGTCTAAAGATTGTCCTCTGAGCTCTATAAGCACATTATGGCCCACACATGCCTGCACACACACACACACAGAGAGAGAGAGAGAGAGAGAGAGAGAGAGAGAGAGAGAGAGAG
>NW_026069556.1:7816-8556 GCF_014885135.2 Alexandromys fortis
GAGTGTGTTTTATATGTTCCACTGAGGGCTGAGCAGTCTCTTATTTTCACAACTTGTGAACCTCTGTTATAATCAGTCTGTACTACATATAGAAGCTTCTCTATTGAGGATTGAAAGCTGATTTAATGTAACAGTGTAATGATAAGTCAATTGGAGTTGACTTAATACAATGGCAGTTTAGCAGAGTAATAGTAGTAGATTCTCCATTAGCGCCAAGAATCTGTCTAGTCATAGGTTGCTAGCCTGATAATTCAGTCACATATTGTGGAGGCCCAAAAATGTGATCCTATTTCCACCTTGTCTGATGATTAGAGAGTTTGGAGGTTGCTTAAAACTGATGACACTAATCAGGGCTACACATCCTAACTCAGGGTGTGGTGACTTGGTCCTTTTGACATTAAGATGGCTCATACAGGTAGATCCATTCCATCCTGACAGATGGTCAGAATATTCGGCATACTTTTGCTCCTTCTTTTGTAATAGCAGATTACCTGGGGTGTTGCTGCTTTAAGGATACTTGGTCTAAGATAGTTTCACTCCATAACCAACAGAATGCTAATGACTTTGTGCCTCAAAGTGTTAAAACAGTTAACTGTTGGAGTTGTCCTTTGTATTATGTTAAAGAAGTCTTTTGCTGCCTTCTTACCCCTTTTGTATTGGGTTTAAAAGTGTTTGAAGAATTTAATGATTTCAGTATTCACTGGAACTCTCTCCCCGTTTTTTTTTTTTTTTTTTTTTTT
>NW_026069557.1:0-1288 GCF_014885135.2 Alexandromys fortis
GCAGCCGTTCCTCGGGGCAGGCACAGGACCTGCCTCTTCCTGTGCACACACCCAAATTCTAGAAATGGATGATACATTCAACAAGCTCCAATAAATTCTTCGGAATTAACAAAATAACTGCCTTGTCTAAGACAAAGAATGAGATGGCCTGGGAGCTAAGAGCGCTCGCTGCTCTTGCAGAGGACCCGGGTTAGATTTCTAGCACCCACCAGCATCTGTAACTCCAGCTTCAGGGGATCTGATGCCCTCTGCTGCCTCTTCAGGCAGTAGGCACACGCATGCTACACATGTAGCCTAACATGTAAACACACAAAATAAAAACAAATAAATCTTAAAGATGAAACTGAAACCAAGGAAAGGACAGGGCTTTTTTTTTTTTTTTAAAAAAAAACTTTTGAGAAACAGGAATTTTTATCAATAAAATTTGTTTTTGTAAATAAACACTTGGAAATGATTAAGGAAACTAAGAAATATTTAGAATAAGTGATAATAAGATGGGATTGACAAGCTTACAGTGAGATGGATAAACACGTCAATCAGGAAATGACATGCACTGAGCATTTAACAGGAAGAGTTGGAGGAAGAGCCTGAGAGGGTCCTCACACTAACCCACTCCATAAACAGAGAGAAAGGCAGCAGAGGGCATAAACAGAGTAGAAAAAACCTACAGTGGCTGAACAAACTTAAGGTCTAGTTTAGAAAGTCTGGGCAACTCTGAGAAATAAATTTCTGTTTCTTCCCTTCTTATTGCCTACCTCCCCAGGACCCTCAATGCCCCGGCCACGCCTCCACCTCTCCTGGACCCTCAATGCCCTGCCCACGCCCTCACCTCCTCAGGACCCTCAATGCCCTGCCCACCCCTCCACCTCCCCAGCTCTAAAGGATTATATTGGACTTCTGGGAAATGAGGTGTGTGTGTGAAAGAGAGAGAGAGTTGGAAACACACCGGGTCTGAAAATGGTGTCATCAAAGGACATGACATTTTAATAAACTTGACACGTGAGATGGGAAAATAAAACAAATGTCTAACCAGATGGGTACACAAGAACAGGGGCAGATGGTGGCCAAAGGCCTCTGCCACCAAAAACCAAGTCTGGAGGACTCTGGGGACTTCTGTAATATTCCCTTCCTTCTTTCCGCCCTCCTTCCCTCCCATTCTCTCTCCCTCCTTCTCTCCCTCCCTCCCTCCCTCCCTTCCTTCTTCCCTCCCTTCCCCCTTCCATCATCCTCCTTCCCCTTCCCTTCCCTTCCCTTCCCTTCCCTTCCCTTCCCTTCCCTTCCCTTCCCT
>NW_026069557.1:2936-4881 GCF_014885135.2 Alexandromys fortis
ATACAATGCCTGTAAAGTCTAGGGTGGCCAACAGCATCCCTCCCTGTGAGTCAGCAAACCTGGGATACAATGCCTGTAAAGTCTAGGGTGGCCAACAGCATCCCTCCCTGTGAGTCAGCAAACCTGGGATACAATGCCTGTAAAGTCTAGGGTGGCCAACAGCATCCCTCCCTGTGGTGGCCTCATGCCTCCTTGAGCTGGGAGATGCTTCAAGCCTTCCTAAGGCAGGCAGGGCAGTGTCCTCATGGTCCCAACGCCTGGCTGATGGTGGGGGCCACTCTTCCATCGGTCCTTGAGCGCATCCATCTCTCTCAGTGAGTTCATGATCCGCTGACCACGAGAACTCCAGAAACCCTGGTTTCTCCCCCACAACAACAACCTCCCCTCACAAACTGGCCTGAGCTGTATGTTCCATGGTCCGCCAGCCTCCTCTTCACCCACTTCCAGGGCTCTTGGGTTTCACCTCAAGTCTTTTGACTCAATCATCAATCACCCACTCCCCATCTAGCCTTGCTCCTGACTGAGGTGCCCACACTTCTGGACCCCTTTCTGCATCCTTCAGTTAAGACCGACCAAACCATACTATACTCCCCACTATGACCCTATGTTGTGCAAGTCCTGGCCTTCGAGGTCTGACCTCTGACCTGTGTACCTACCCAGGCCACTCCTAGGTGGGCAGTGTGTCCTAGATGTACCCAGTGGAGCAGGTTCCATGGCAGAGCTGCTTAGTGGCCAACACAACACCCAACTTGACTCTGGGTCCTTAATCTGCCCAACCCGCCCTCTTATTCCACAGTTCTGATTCCTCAATCTGCTGAACCCGCCCTCCTATTCTGCAGCCTCACGTCCATGAGGCTCGGGAGGACAAGCCCTCTCTCCTGTTCCTCCCACTCCACATCAAGTTCTCTCTCCATCGCCTTTGGAATCCGTGTCTGCAGTTTTGCTCTCGAAGAGGACCTCACCTGTCGTCTTTGTCCTGCGTCTACAGTCAAAGCCCTGGTTTGGATGTCTGCTCCAGGTGGACAAGCAGTCTGCAGGGGTCTGGCTCCTTCCTTCAGCACCCACCTTGCTGGAGTCTCCCACTGGCTCCCTCTTCTTTACCCCATTTTGCACATGACCACAGTGATTGTGATCCAGATGAAGTCACCTTTTCCTGGCTGCCTCGCCTGCTGGGGGATAGCCCCAACTGCCCTCCTGGCCTTTGTGGTCCTAGGAGTCACCCCCTTCTCCCTCTGTAGAGCAGGCAGGGAGAGTAGAACCCTAGAGAGAGTCTCTGTGGCAGCTGGACTCTGAAGACAGTCTCAACACAGAACTCTAACCTTCAGAGAACCCCAGTCTTTTCTTTTAAGTCCTTCAACTGATGGGATGGGGTCAACCACACAGTGGAGGGTGGCCTGTTTCACTCAGAACACACCAATTTAACTGTCAGTTTATCAGATCATACTGTAGCAATGGCATCCTGTGTGTGCACCAAGAATCAACCACAACACAAGCACAGCCCTCCAGCCGGGAACACATGGACTCTTGGGGTTCCCTTCCTCTCTGTAGGGCTTCATGTAGCTCAGTTTTACTCCAGATTTGCTATGTAGCTGAGGATCCTCAACCTCCTGATCCTGCTCCCAGCTGCTGGGGCTGCAGGTATGCCATCACACCTGGTTTATGAAGCACTGGGGCCCCAACCTAGGGCATCTTGCCTGCTAGCAAACACTCTACCAACCGAGCCACACCTCACCTTAAGATCTGCTTTCTTGGCCGGGCAGTGGTGGCGCACGCCTTTAATCCCAGCACTTGGGAGGCATAGGCAAGCGGATCTCTGTGAGTTCGAGACCAGCCTGGTCTACAAGAGCTAGTTCCAGGACAGGCTCCAAAACCACAGAGAAACCCTGTCTCAAAAAAACAAAAAAAGGGGGGGGGCTGGAGAGATGGCTCAGTGGTTAAGAGCATT
>NW_026069558.1:0-1878 GCF_014885135.2 Alexandromys fortis
TTTTTTTTTTTTTTTTTACTTTGCCCAATGCATTTTAGTTCAGCCTGATTCATGCTTTCAGGACATGAGTAAAAAGCAAGAAGATCTTTTGTCAGAATAGAACACAAATATTCACACTCCAGTTCCTGGTAGATTCTTGTTCCCCTGAACGACCTCACATGCTTAATCTTTGCAGTCTATTTCTATTGGCATTCTGGTCTTCCATGCTTCCAACATAATTGACCATTAATCTGCTTGCTTTCAGCATTCTAAGGCTTCCTTAGCTCTAAACTATTCTGTATTTATTCTACAAACAAAGGTGGATGAACAACGTGTTGTTCATGTGGAGTTATAGTAACTTCTTGGATTCTTGTTACAAACTTTCTCATAAGTGTGACCACATATTTACCTGACAAGAACAGTAGAAAGGGATTGTCTGGGCTTGTGAGTTGAGGACATGGGCTACCATACTGGGAGGGCAGGGTGGTGGGATCAAGCACACTTGCTTACATCACAGTAGACCCGGGAGAAGAGATGCTATTTTATCTTTTGCTCAGTTATTCATGTGTAGAATTCGAGTCATATGATTAAAATGTTTAAATTCATAATAAATGGTTTGAATGATTTTCAACATGACCATAGCACTTAACATTCCAACTAGCAGCAGTGAAAGTTCCACACCCGTCACCTTCTCATACTGTCATTCATAATAGTTTAAACTCCCTTATTGGTGTATTATGGTACTCGTTTTGCTGTTTACTTCGTGTTTTTCTAAGAAACTAACAAACCAAAATTATTTAATTTATTTATTGATAATAGCATATCTTTTGTGAAGTGTTATTCAAATGTTTTTTCAACTCATTTATGTTGTTTTTCTCTTTGTACCAAGATATTTGGTTGTTTTTTTTTATGTATTTGAGATACAATTTCTTCATTATTTATATGGATTAAAAATGTTTTTTCTCATTTGGTGGGATTGCAGATTAATATTTGGCAAATGTGATTTTGAAGGAGCAGGAGATTTTTGCTTTGTTGAGTTCAATTCAACTTCTTGTTTTATATTTGTATGTAATCTGCCTGCCTCTCCTTCCTGAGTACTGGTATTACAGGTAGATGTTTACTGTATTTCGTATTTGACTGACCAGGTAACCATTTTAAATGACTGTCTTAAGGGGACTCATTTGTAGAATTGGAAAGTTTTTCTTTTTAATGCTTTCTCCTCTATAATACTTTGCTCTGTTTACCTGGATCTTGAGACTTTTGGATGTCAATTCAAAGGATTCATTTTTAAATTCATTTTTCCATGATCACTTCTTAATGACAAGAAACTCCTTCCTATTCCAGAATGTTCTTCATGTTTATTGTGAGGCTACCATCCTCTGACACAATTTTCTTACCCTTAGACAGGAAGACATTTCTGGACAAAGTCTAGGTGAAAGATTATAGTCAAATGTTGCTTGTTGCTAAAGGTTTAAACAAGGGCTTCATAAGTTTCGTGTGGTTGTTTCTGTTGAAAGGACAAACTTAAAAACAGTTCCTGCAATAGAACACAGATGCCAATTATCTGATATCAAGTTAAATTTGAAAAAAAAAAACTATTGAAAAGTCAAATTACAACACTATACTCTCTTGATTTTATTTTATAAAGTTACAGTTTTGAATTCAAACTGTTGAATCCATTTCAAAAATCCAAAAGCTTCATTAACTTTGTCCAAGCATTTTGGACTTCTCATTAGAGCTTTCTAGTGATGTGGGAGTGTCATATATCAATCTGTTGATTTCATTGGTTAAGCTATAATAAACCAACTGCTTGGCCTCATGGCTTGGAACATAGATGGGAGGAGTAAACAGAATAGAATTCTGGGCGGAAGAGGAAGTGAGGTCAGACTCTGCTCTGCT
>NW_026069558.1:4634-7388 GCF_014885135.2 Alexandromys fortis
ATTTTTGTCTTTATTCTTTTCTCTCTCCCTGGCCAGTATAATAGATTGTATTTTTTATTATGATGTTGATAAATGGGATTTCTGACTACACATAAATTATAATTTGATGTGTGACAGGAGGTAAACTCTATATTCCTTATTCTTAAGTTATTGGAAATGTTTTATCTATGAAGAGTTATTTTTAAATTATTATATTTATTTTCATTAGTTTATTGAGAATATTAAATAATGTATTTTCATCACATTTACTCTCACTCCTCCTGCAACTTCTTCCAGATCTATATTCTCCTCTTAGTCCTAACTATGTTTCCTCCTTTTCCCTTTTTAATAACATATTAAATCCAGATCATGCTACCCAGATACTTAAGGGTAGGAGGCCATCTACAGAATAACAGCTGATGTTCTAGTAGCTATGACCTGAAGGAAACTATCTCTCTCTCCCCCGAGAAACTATCAAATATCAATAATTGCCTATTCCTGGGAGAGGTTAAGTGGCTCACAAACGCCTCCATGTTTGGGTGGAATTTGTTCAGGTATTTTGCAAACAATCACAGCTGCTGTGAGTTTTTGAATACAATTGCCCTGTCATGTCCAGAAGATTCTGAGTCAATCTATCTGTTACAATCTTTTCTCCTGGTCTTCTTAGATGGTCCCTAGTATTGGTGTGTGTGTGTGTGTGTGTGTGTCTGTGTGTGTGTGTGTGTGTGTATGTCCCATTTGTGGTTGAGCCCTTTATTAACATTTATTCTATGCACTTTGATCAGTTACAAGTTTCTAGGTTAGCCACACTCCATGCCACATGGAAACTTTTCTGAGAGGTCTGAGAGCTACACTAATTTAAGAATAAAGAGATATGAATTTAGAAGACAAATTAAATATTTTATCCATTTAGCAGAATGGCAGTGGTAGGTCTATCCCTGAGACCTATAAGCTCCTAAACCATGGATTCTTGCCATAATTTATACCTCCTGACATGCACTTCTTCCTCCTAGCACTGGACATTTTATTTGACTACCTATGACTAATATAAAATTTCTCAATTACTTATTTCTTTATAGTACAGGAGGAAATGTACTATAAGAAGGAGTTAGTTACCTTTATAACATTCATGCCATTAATACAAGCATGTGTGTGCCTTGCCATGATGGTCACTATTGTAATTCCCAAGCCTCATAACTGGGTAAGAGTGCTAATGAATTCCCCCTAATACACACATACCCAGTATTCTACACAGCATCTTATGATACTATGAAGGCGAGCCAGAAAGAAGGGGGTTTTCTGATCATACTAACATGGTTGCTCAATAGTCTTTGACCAACGTGTGTGGTATTTTCATCAATCGGGTCTTACCATTGACTTCTGCTGGGCAATCAAGATGAATGCTGGTAGTTTGTATTGTTCTGGGGGTGCGGGAGGGAATCTCTGGGATAGCCCTGACCAGTAGCTTGAGGGAAGTTATCTGCCTTAGTTACTTCTTATTACTTTGATGAGACACCATGACCAATACAACTAATAAAGTAAAGAGTATATGTAAATTCATGACCATGGCAAGGAACATGGCAGCAGTCACTGAGAGGTTAGATATTTAGAAAACCATGAGGCAGAGAAAAACCAAGAGGAGGAACTGGGCTTTTGAAATCTCAAGTATCACTCTAATGACATGCATTTTACAAGACCACATCTCCTAATACTTTCCAAACAATACTATCAATTGGGGACAAAATATTCAAACATCTGTGTGTGGGGTCCATTCCCATTCAAACTACTACAATATACCATACCTGGCACTGAACATTTTTTGACCACCTATGACTATTATAAAATTTCTCAATTATTTATTTAATGATAAATGAAATTCACCTTAAGATTTATCATTATGGATTCGCCGCCCATCTCCATGGAACCCTGAAACTCAGCTTGCTCCAATACTTAGGGGACCTAAAAAAAAGGTGAGTGAAAAGACACACACCAGATGCCCCATTCTCTAGGACTTCTCCGGTGGGACAAAATCCAGGGGTCCTTCCCCAACTCCCTCAACTTTTCTAGCTAGCCAACAGGGAGTTTTTCTGTGGCTAGGCTACCACCAACCCATCCAGCCACCATACAAAGAACTAGCTAAACCCTTCCCCCAAACCCATCTTGTCACCTGCAATCTCTATGGAAACCTGAAACTCAGCTTGCTCCAATACTGAGAGGACCTAAGAGACAGCCACAGCAAGGATTGGACCAAGATGCAAAGACACTGCCAGCCTCATTTGAAGGAGGATATGGGTCAGTGCTAATGTGAGAATTCCTCCAACAACTAAAGAAGCAACATGGTAACACCAGAACCCAGTGGACACACAACAGGAAGATTTAATCAGCCTAACCCAGAAGTAGAAAAAAAATGACTTTAAACTTAACTTTATAAAAATTATGGAGACCTTTAAAGAGGAAGTAAAAAACTCCCTTAAAGAAATGAAAGAGAAGACAAACAAAAAATTGGAAGAGATTAATAAATCCCTCAGAGAAAACCAAGAAAAAATAATGAAACAGATGAAGGAAAAGTTCAAGACTTGAAGACTGAAATACAGGTAATAAAGAAAACACAAACAGAAGAAAATCTGAAAATGGAAAATCTGAGTCAATGAACAGGAACTAAAGAGAGAAGTATAACCAACAGAATACAACAGATAGAAGAAAGAAACTCAGGAGCTGAAGATAATACAGAGGAAATAGACTTATTGGACAAAGAAAACATTAAATACAACAAAT
>NW_026069559.1:0-2030 GCF_014885135.2 Alexandromys fortis
TATATTTATTTATTTATTATGTATACCATGTTCCTTCTGCATGTATGACTCCAGGCCAGAAGAGGGCACCAGATCTCATTACAGATGGTTGTGAGCCACTATGTGGTTGCTGGGAATTGAACTCCAGACCTCTGGAAGAGCAGCCAGTGCTCTTAGCCTCTGAGCCATTTCTCCAGCCCCATAATGGATTCTTATAGTAACTGTGTGTACGTAAAGTAGAACATTACCTCTGCTAACAAGTGCCTCAGTGGTCCTATTGCCCATACACATAGGGTCTCTTTCAGCTCTTCTCATTTAACACCCAGCCCCTGCTGGGCCAAGCAGAGCTTATGCTACCCTTTGTATGGGCGAGAATTTTTTTTATATATTATTCCTTGGCGTTTTTTGGATTTATTTATTCATGTATATGTGTGCTCTGTCTTCGTGCACAGAATCAGAGGCATCAGATCCCACTATGGTTGTGAGCCACCATGTGGTTGCTGGGAATTGAACTCAAAACCTCTGGAAGAGTAGTAAAGTGCTCTTAACCACTGAGCCATCTCTCCCGCCGCCATGGGTGAGAATTTGAAGTGCAAAAAACGAAGCAATCCAGGAAGGGGACTAAGTGAGTGCAATGTTCTAGTCTATTTATATACTGTATTTCCTAGATTTCAAAAGTTAATTCCTGGGGCCTGGAGAGGTGGCTCGGTGGTTATGAGTCTCGGATGTCCAGAAGGCACAGGTTCTGACAGCCTTGGCCACCAGGGATGCGTATGGTATGCAGACATACATGTAGGCAAAACATCGGCACACATAAAATGATAGCCTTAGACTTGGTGGCCCATGCCTGTAATTCCAGCACTAGGGGGCAGAAGCAGTCTATAGTGAGATCTTGTCTCTGAATAAAATGCTTTTTTTTTTTTTTTAAATTTTAAAGTGATAATTTGGATTCAATATCAATGTGGTAACTTCGGCCTTACTAACCAAGTCTACATGTTGTAGGTCTGGTCAGAAAGTCCTATAGGAACCAGAACCAGACAGGATCTGATGCCTGGAGGCATGAATTCACTGCAGAGGGCAGGTTTAGCAGCCACCCTTATGGGATAAGGATATGCGATTACAGTCCCCACGTAGGGGTCCCTCAGTCGTTTAGGTGAGGGCTGGTGTAGAAGGGCATCCCGGAGCGGGTCAGACTTCGAGGCTTCTGGTGGCAGAAGTTCACAAATCCCTAGACCACAACCCTGGCAGCCACTCTGGGTGTTCTCGCTACAGCGCGGTTCTGGGAGTGGCTCTGTGGAGGCGGCCGCTGACTAAAGCAGCTGGAGACACCTCGAGGGTCAGCTGGGTCCCAGACCTGGGTGCGGGGGTGGGAGGTGCACCCCGCTCCGGCGCACGCGCCTTCGCCTCCCGGTGTCTCCCGCCCCCTGGAAACCTTCCAGCATCGCGGCTGGCGCCATTAGCCAGTGAGAAGGGAGCGGCGGGCACTGGACCAATGGGCGTCGGCGACAGTGCGGGGTGTGGTTGCCAGGGGCTGGGCCCGACCTCCTCCATCCTCTCCTGCCCCGCGGCCGCAAGTCGGGGTCTGGACTCTGATGCCACCGGCCGGGCGGGTATGGAGGCGGCGCGCTGCGCACCGGGACCTCGCGCGGACAGGTCAGGGGCGGGGGCCAGGGCGGCAGAGGGGCGGGGAGGGGTCTCCCAGCTGGGCGGGCGAGGACCGGGACCAGGATCGGGTCTCCACGCTGGGCAGGCGCTGAGCATCCCGCGCCGCCAGCACACTCTCGTGCCGCTCCCTTGGAGTTTGCCCCGAACCAGCTCGCCCTGCTCCCCCAGGGTCTCCGATTTCCTCACTAGCACTGCGTTCTCCCTTTACCGTGTCTCTCTGGAGCAGAGTCAAAACTGAGGTGGAACGAGGTCCCTCCCGGGAGTCGAAGCGGAAGGTCGCGGGTGATGGTTAATTGGTTCCAAGGCCGTTGCTTTTGGCAGTCATTGCGGAATTCTGGAACGGAGTGCGAGGACTGAAAATGCAAAACTGCTCCTTTCTTTTTTTT
>NW_026069559.1:5376-7475 GCF_014885135.2 Alexandromys fortis
ACAGAGAGACAGAGAGAGACACACAGAGAGAGACACCAGGATCAGGAGTTCATCAAGGTCATGATACTTGGCTACTTAGCAAATTCAAGGCCAGCTTGGGCTGTGTGAGACCCTAATTTAAAAGGAGCCCCTCCCCAGACTAGAGCGATGACTTCACTGATTAAGAGCACTTATTAATATCTCTTACAGAACACCTGTGTTCAGATCCCAGCACACATGTAGTGGCTCACAGTCATCTATAACTATAGTTCTTAGGGACCCAAAGCCTCCTTCTGGCCTCCTCAGACACTTGGAGCACAGACACACAGGCAAAACACTCGTACACATAAAATAAAATGGAGAGGAAAAAGGAAAGAAAATTTTAAAACTCTTGACTGGAAACTATGCCTTGCCTAGTTCTGCCAACAGTGCCTACCGTGCAGGGCTGGTAGGGTTTGTTGGTTGGTTAGTTTGTTTGTTTGTTTATGGCGAAGGGCACAGCCAACCTAGACAGGAAAGAATATCCTGTAACAAGTTCCTTCTTGACAGAGTCCTTTGCTCTAAGCAGAACGGTTTCTGGCTCCTTAGACTTTCCTGTGGAAACACTACCGTTTTCTTGGCCGTGGTGCCCATTGAAAGAACAAGTTAATGTTTGTTCTTAGCAGAGCAGCGAGAATGTTTGAATTGAATCTTCTGGGGAGGATGCGGAGCTGTGTCCAGCTCGGTGTTGGTTGGTTGGAGGGCCTGGATAATTCCTTTAGTTCCCTTGCTGGAGACCAGCTCCTCCAGAGAGCTGGGGCCGCTGACAAGCCACAGTCCCTTGGAAGTTGGGTTCACCAGGGGTAATTTTCTGTTCCCATTAATCTTGACTGCCTAGTCAAGCATCCTTCCTGGGCTTTTTGGTGTTTGTTTGATTTCTTTTTTAAGTTTTTCTTTTTTTTAACTATGTGTATGTACATGTCTGTGCAAGTTCTTAAGGAGGCCAGAGAAGTCAGATCCCCCTGGTGCCGAAGTTACAGCCTGGTATAGGTACTGGGAAAGAGAACTGAACTTGGGACCTCTGCAAGAGCTATACATGGTACTTTTAAATCTCTCCAGCCCTAAATGCTGCATGCGTGCATGCATGTGTGCATGCATGTGTGCATGTGTGTATGCGATGGAGTCTCATTGTATAGATCAGGCTGGTCTGTAACCCCTTTTTTAAAAAGTTACTACATTTATTTCTTTATTGCATGTGTTGGGGTGGCAGTTGAGGCTGGAGGACCACCTGTGGGAATCTGTTCCTCCTTCCACCACATGGTTCCAAGGATTGCTTTAACCACTGGCTATTGCACTAACCTAGACCTGGTCATAAACTTTTAAGCCATGTGTCTCAACCTCCCCAGTCCTGGGATTGCACTTGTTAGCCACCATGTCCTGCAAGATAAACTCCCCCTTTAAAAATAGATTTAGTTATTTTAGTTATTTTAGCTGGGCAGTGGGGGTACACACCTTTAATCTCAGCACTCGGGAGGAAGAGGCAGGTAGAGATCCCTGAGTTTGAGGCTATCCTGGTCTACAGAGTTCCTGGATAGCCAGGGCTACACAGAGAACCCTTATCTTGAACCCTACCCCTCCAAAATATTTGTTTTTATTTCATTTACATTGGTGCTTTTTCTGCATGCATGTCTGTGTGAAGATGGTAGATCCTCTGGAACTGGA
The DNA here is from genome assembly GCF_014885135.2 of Alexandromys fortis. Taxonomy (NCBI): domain Eukaryota; kingdom Metazoa; phylum Chordata; class Mammalia; order Rodentia; family Cricetidae; genus Alexandromys; species Alexandromys fortis. Next base: position 7,057 of record NW_026069559.1, read on the forward strand.
GTTACAGACAGCTGTGAGCTGCCTTGTGGGTGCTGGGAATTGAACCCAGGTCCTCTGGAAGAACAGCCAGTACTCTTAACCACTGAGCCATCTCTCCAGCACCTGCAAGATATATCTTTAGCATATGAATTACAATGACAAGTTTTAAGATTTTTTTTCCATTAACAGTATATAGGAAGTTTTCGCACAGGCTTCTGAAAAATCAAATCATTGCTGTTTATTAATTAGCCTTGCGGGGAGAGCGCCGATAGATTTTAGTAAGTTCGACGAAAACTGCAGTCTGACAGAGGATGGATTGTTTTCCTGCTGGAACACAGTGCAAGTTTCTCCTGGCGATTCACTGTGTGCAGAAAACTGAAGGCTACCTTTAATCCCAGCACTTGGGAGGCAGAGGCAGGCGGATCTCTGTGAGTTCGAGA